>NC_091564.1:40564561-40574561 GCF_042767895.1 Penaeus vannamei | reverse complement strand
GAGCATTTATTAAAAATATATCTAGTCATTTTGTATCCTCATATCTTGCAAGTTCACAATATGTACTTAAGGAGATAGAGAAAGAGAAAAAAAAAACAAGGGAATCCCTATATGCAAATGTACACATATAAAAGAGTTTCTACGATAAGGAGCTCCCTTTCTCGTCTAAGTAATGATCTTGATGATCTAACCATAAGCAGACTGAGGCTGAATAAATCTCTCTCTCTCTCTCTCTCTCTCTCTCTCTCTCTCTCTCTCTCTCTATGTCTCTCTCTCTCTCTCTCTCTTCCTCTCTCTCTCTCTCTTCCTCTCTTCCTCTCTCTCTCTCTCTCTCTCTCTCTCTCTCTCTCTCACTCTCTCTCTCTCTCTCTCTCTCTCTCTCTCTCTCTGCTTCTTGAATAGTATAGCTTACTTCTTCAAAACCTTTATTTTCATCTGGTATATCATACTCATCTTTCCATGAGAACTGACCACATATCCCATTAATATGCAACTTGTTCATGTATGATAAATGTCTTAAACCTTTACCTTTTCAAAGACACACGCAGCACAGAAAGTAATGTGAAAATAAACAAACTGCTTTGTACCTCACTACAAGAAAATGGCGTTGTCTCTCTGCTCTCCGTCCGAAACACGTCCGAAACACGTCTGTAACAAACCGTTTCTTCACCCGGCCCCACAAGCCACGCGAAAAGCCTCTCCCACAAACAGGCTTTAAAAACAACGCGGGCGAACGGGCAGGCACCCATGAATAAATGAAGTCGTGACGCAACTGGGCGACTCAAAAATGCCTCCTCGGTTAATTTAGTTTTCCTTCGCCGGAGCTGGGAAAAAAGTCCCGACGCGCTCACAAGAAGAGCTCATTTCGCCTGCGTGTTTTCTGCCCGGAGATTAAACGCTCTTGTAGTTAGAAACATAATAATACAAACCATAAAAAGGCTCCCAGGCATCGGTGTTCTCTCCCAAGGCTACAATCAGAAGGACAATCACATCCCTACCTCCTACACGAAGCCCCCGCTCAGCCCCTTCGTTGAACTCGCCCCGTCATGTCTCCTTATCAAACTGCCCTTAAACCAGCTACTACGAAGCTCCACGGCCTCGGGGACCTCCAGGAAACGAAACTCGACGCGGCCCTTTCGTAAACTGACCCGAAGCCTCCCCAAGGCCCTGTTGGTCAGGGGATCGCCGGAACGGAACGCGAGGAGGGGGGCGAGGGGGGGCGAGGAGGCCCGTGCATCAAGGCAGCCAAGATACGGACCGACGCCGAACTTTACGGCTGCTCCCGGGAAGCTTAATGGCCCATAAAAACCCGGAGAAAGAGAAGGAAAAACGGAGGAAGAGAAGGAAAAACGGAGAATGAGAGAGGCCGCGAGAGGCGTCGGGGACGAGGAGCAAAGCCGAGCTCAGCCGAAGCCTCCACCACGTCGCAGCCGGCGAGAGAGAGTCGGGGTCCATCAGACAGTCTTTGCGTGTCGGAAGTCAGCCTTAAAATGGCCTTTGTTTTGTTACTCGGAGGACAGAACCAGTGGAAAAGAAACGGGAGGGGGATAAGGGAGGGAAGGTGGGAAATGGGAGTGGGAGGGAATGAGGAGAGGCGGAGAGGGAATGAGGAGAAGGGGAGAGGAATGAAGAGAAGGAAAGGGAAGGAGAGGATGGGAGAGGAAGTAAATGGGGTGGAAGAGAGGGGGTGAGGGAATGAGGAAAAGGGGAGGAGGAAGGAGAGGATGGGAGGGGATGGGAGAAGAAGTGGATGGGAGAGGAATGGGAATGGGAATGAAAATAGTGAGAGAGAGAGAGAAAGAGAGAGAGAGAGAGGCAGAGAGAGAGAGAGAGAGAGAGAGAGAGAGAGAGAGAGAGAGAGAGAGAGAGAGAGAGAGAGAGAGAGAGAGCGAGCGAGAGCAAGCGAGAGAGACAGAGACAGAGACAGAGCACTGAGAAGAAATGACAATGTGTCCCGCAGGTGGTCCAGGTGGCCCGGCCCATTCCGCACTCAGCCAGCGCGCGGCCGAACCTCCCGAATGAATACTGATCACGATTCGGTCGCCGGTCCTCATCGTCATGAGCCCAAGGCTTCTCTTAAGGTGTGTCAGCGCAGCCGGTGTTCTTGGGCGTGTGGGAACTGGTGTTCGTGGCCGGAAAGTGTATGTGGGCGGACGTCGCCCCCCTCCCCCTATTGGTCATGTCGCCCCCTGCCCCTCCCCCCCTATTGGTCACGTCTCCCCCACCCCCGATTGGTCAAGTCGCCCTCTCCCCCTCCCCCCATTGGTCACGTCGCCCCCTCCCCTCCCCCCCCATTGATCAAGCCACCCCCTCCTCCCATTGGTCGCACCCCCCTGCCTCGTTCCCGGGCGCAGGGCACCGCCGAAGAGCCGAGACCTCGGCTTCCTTCCCCGCCGACGCCAGCCGGAAAGAAGGACAAAGCGGCAGCCCAACAGCCGCCCGCGCCCGCCAGATCCCACGGCCGTTACATCCTCCGGCGACCCTGCAACGGACACGGAAGCGGCTGCAATAATGCATTCCGCTGCAGTGGTATGAATGGCCGCCTTGCCCGCCCGCCCGCCAGCCGTCCCTCCGCGGAAACTTCGCGTCGCCGTCTCCCGGATGTACGGTCCCCCCCCCCCCCACCCTCGGAAAAAGGCTTAAAATTGGCGAAGCAAAATGAGCGACGCAGGCGGAAGCAGGTCCAGCTTCTCGCATACTTTGCATACACGAAATGCCACCCATTCGCCTTCAAGAGGAAGAGGCCTTACCCAACACGCGGAGGAACATCAACGCCCTTCCAGCGATACCTCGCGTCGCCCTCACCCCCTGGAGGAGATGTCACTCACGGCCGTTGCAATACTGCAGCATTTTCAGTCGCCCTCATCCGGCCGACCGGCTCCACCTGCCGAGCCACGGGGCCGCGACAACGCCCGGCTCAGCGGCCGTCCCTCGTGGCCCTCCTTGGCTCTCCTGATCGCAAAACCGATGAACTGCCTTAGATCTTCACAAGAAGTTCGCGTTTGTGCGTTTTTGAGCGACGGACCTTGGAGGTGGACCTTGAAGGCGGGACCTTGGAGGCGGACCTTGGAGGTGGACCTTGAAGGCGGGACCTTGGAGGCGGACCTTGGAGGTGGACCTTGAAGGCGAATCTTGGATGCGGACCATGGAGGTGGACATTGAAGGCGGACCTTGAAGGTGGACCTTGGAGGAGGACCTTGAAGGCGAACCCTGGAGTTGGACCTTGGAAGCGGAGCGATCCCTTCTAGAGACGCTATATTTCGCAAGAACGTGTGGGCGGAAGCACCGCACTGCACGCCCCTCTGCCGTGACTTCGCCACTATTATACACGCAAATATATACCGTTTACCTCCCCTGGTCAGCCCTTCGATCCATCTCGTTGAGCGAACGAATCCTAAATATCCACAAGATATTGTGGATACTAGAGAATTAGAGGTAGAAGAGAAGGGGAAGAGGGAAGAGATAAGTAGGTAGATTAAAATGGAACGAGCGGAAGGGAGAAGGAGGTAGGCAGAATGGATGAAATGAATGGAATATATAGATAGATAAATAAACATATATATATATATATATATATATATATATATATATATATATATATATATATAGAGAGAGAGAGAGAGAGAGAGAGAGAGAGAGAGAGAGAGAGAGAGAGAGAGAGAGAGAGAGAGAGAGAGAGGAGAGAGAGAGAGAGAGAGAGAGAGAGAGAGAGAGAGAGAGAGAGAGAGAGAGAGAGAGAGAGAGAGAGAGAGAGAGAGAGAGAGAGTGAGTGAGACAGACAGAGAGAGAAAGCAAGACAGACTTAAACAGATCACAAAGCAGCAGAACCCGCGAACGAAAAAACAACAACCCCCCCCCCCTCCACAGAGCACAAAATACAGCCCCATTGTTAAAGGAAACAATATGGCGAGACAGTGACAAACCGCCTCGCTTTGAGCACGGGAAACGAACGGCCTCGCATCATCACGTTATCTCTCTCTCTCTCAGACTGGACTCGCTCGTGAGGATAATGTCGCCTCAGCATTGAGCACGACCTTTCGCCTCGCCCTTCGCCTCATTCCGTCTGCTCGCCTCATGGACGCTCCCAGGCGCTTCGCTTCGTGCTGCTCTCGTGCACTTCTATAAATAATAGAGGTATATTTCCGAAATCCGCTCCGCTTCGTACAACTTCAAACAAACAAACAAACAAATAATAATACATAATTTTTTTTAAAAAATAATAAAACAAATAAAATAAATAAAAATTAAGAAATCAAAAATGAAAATCAATAAAAAAAAAAAAAATCAATAAATAAAATAAACAGATTAATAAACAAATGACCTGTTACCTATAAACGCACCCATAACATTCAACCCCTTTATTCTGCTCGGGGATTTACCGTGTTTATGGCAGACTGGTTGCCTGTTTAACATTTTTTTTCCGTTCATCTGTTGCGATCTCTTGTGCTTCCCTCCCTGACAGGCGGCGGCAGGCCCTCGCTTCCCCGTGGTGTAAACAGGAAAGAACGTACAAACAAAACCTCCGTCTTCCCGTTTTCTTCTTCTTCTTCGTCGTCGTCGTCTTCTTCTCCTCCGTCTTCGTCTTCTTCTCTTCTCCTCCTCCTCCTCCTCCGTCTTCTTCTTCATCTTCTCCTCCTCCTCCTCCGTCGTCGTCTTCTTCTTCTCCTCCTCCTTTTCCTTCTTCTTCTTCTTCTCCTCCTCCTCCGTCGTCGTCGTCGTCGTCGTCGTCTTCTTCTTCTTCTTCTCCTCCTCCTTCTCCTTCGTCTTCATCATCTTCTCCTCCTCCTCCTCCGTCGTCGTCTTCTTCTTCTCCTCCTCCTTTTCCTTCTTCTTCTTCTTCTCCTCCTTTTTCTTCTTCTCCTCCTCCTACGTCTTCTTCTTCTTCTCCTCCTCCTCCGTCGTCGTCGTCGTCGTCGTCTTCTTCTTCTTCTCCTCCTCCTCCGTCGTCGTCGTCGTCGTCTTCTTCTTGTCCTCCTCCTCCTTCTCCTTCGTCTTCATCATCTTCTCCTCCTCCTCCTTCTTCTTCTCCAACTTTACGTAGCCACTCCTTTCTCCCTGAAACTTTTACCTCCCTCCCCCTTACCCCTCTTTACCCCCCCCCCCCCCAACGCACGTCGCCCCTCCATCCTCTCTGCCCTCCACAACCTTGTCATTAAGATCACTTACTTACCGGCCCACGTGGCATGAGTCACGCTTCTCCTCCTCCTCCTCTTCTCCTCTCTCGCTTCCCTTGAACCCCTTCGAACTACTCCTACTCTCCTCCTCCTCCTCCCCTCCGTTTTCTCTTCCTCTTCTTCCTCCTCCCTCCTCTCTCGCTTCCCTTGAGCCCCTTCGAACTCCTCCTGCTCTCCTCCCCTACTTCTTCCTCCTCCTCCTCCACCCCTCCTTCTCTTCCTCCTCCCTCCTCCTCTTCTTCCTTGTCCTCCACTTCATTCTCTTTCTCCTATTCTGATCTCCGTCTCCTTCACCTACTCATTTCCCTTATCGTCTTCTGTCATTAGAATCTCATTTTTTCTTCACTACAGAGGATAGTTTCAACTTTCTGTCTGTTTGTCTGTGTCAGTGTCTCATCTGATAAGGTCTTGGCGTTTCAGTACGTGGCGGGGAAGGTAGGGAGATAGGTAGAGAAACAGAGAAGGGGGAGAGAAGGGGGGGGAGGGGAGCGAAGAGAGAGAAGAGAGAAGAGAGAAGAGAGAAGAGAGAAGAGAGAAGAGAGAAGAGAATAGAAGAGAGATAGAGACAGAAAGATAGAAAAAGAGAAAGAGAGGGCGTGCGCGCGCATGCGTGCGTGAGGCCACACCACTTTTTCATTGTGCTTACCATAGCTCTACGAAGTACAAGGTCAGTAAGGCCCAGAATTGGCCCAACAAACCCGGGTCCTCAAAACCACCTATTCAGACCTTCAAGTGGCCAGTCCTCTCTCATTCGCGCCTAGAATGCCCATCGCACAGGACTCGGGTTCTCGCGAGTGCATTCGCCGCCGTTGCATCAAGTGAACTGCATCCTTTCCCACAGTGTTATGCAACAATACGAATCACTGGCAACCTGCTACCTTTAATTCCATAGAGTTCTGTGTAACCAAAAAAGTTTACCCAATCATTTCTGATCCGCTGTGGTCATTTCTGCATTTGCCCATTACTCTTATTATAAAACACAAATCTTAAAGAAAAGTATCACCAATTTCTGACCTCGTTCCCTTGGTTAATAGGGGTCATAAGGTCATTCCTGCCTCGCTACCCTCCGCTTCGTCTCCTACTCGAGGCATCGGGAATTAAGAAATTGAGATATCAAATTTGCCAACTTGGGTCATGCAGATGTGAATCGTAACACTCACATCGCATGATTAGAGTACAAGGAGAGTGGGCGACTGTGAGTGAGTGATTGTGAGAGTAAGAATGAGTGAGTGAGAGTGAGTGTGAGAGGGTGTGTGTGTGTGTGTGAGAGAGCGTGTATGTGAGAGCGTGTGTGTGTGTGTGTGTGTGTGTGTGTGTGTGTGTGTGTGTGTGTGTGTGTGTGTGTGTGTGTATGTATGTATGTATGTATGTATGTGTGTGTGTGTGTGTGTGAGAGAGAGAGAGAGAGAGAGAGAGAGAGAGAGAGAGAGAGAGAGAGAGAGAGAGACAGAGAGAGAGAGAGAGAGAGAAAGCAAGAAAGCCAGAGAGCCTAAAGCCTGGAGACCTGATCCTCGAGGTTCAGCACCGCTCCTCCTCGCTCCCCTGGCGCCATGAACTCCGGAACCCCGGAACCGCACCTGCTCCCCCCCCCACCCCCCACCCCTTCGCGAGACACTGGGCAGACACTGATCAATACCGGCCAGACACGACGATCGCCCCTAGAAATAATTGGGATACCTCGCGGCCGGGCACTGCCACTATCCCTAGAAATCGGGATACCACAGCCCCGCCGGTCACTAAAATCCCTTGAAATCGGGATACCACAGCCCCGCCGGTCACTAAAATCCCTTGAAATCGGGATACCACAGCCCCGGCCGTTCACTACCGTCCCTTGAAATCGGGATACCACAGCCCCGGCCGTTCACTACCGTCCCTTGAAATCGGGATACCACAGCCCCGGCCGTTCACTACCGTCCCTTGAAATCGGGATACCACAGCCCCGGCCGTTCACTACCGTCCCTTGAAATCGGGATACCACAGCCCCGGCCGTTCACTACCGTCCCTAGAAATCGGGATACCACAGCCCCGGCCGTTCACTACCGTCCCTTGAAATCGGGATACCACAGCCCCGGCCGTTCACTACCGTCCCTTGAAATCGGGATACCACAGCCCCGGCCGTTCACTACCGTCCCTTGAAATCGGGATACCACAGCCCCGGCCGTTCACTACCGTCCCTTGAAATCGGGATACCACAGCCCCGGCCGTTCACTACCGTCCCTAGAAATCGGGATACCACAGCCCCGGCCGTTCACTACCGTCCCTTGAAATCGGGATACCACAGCCCCGGCCGTTCACTACCGTCCCTAGAAATCGGGATACCACAGCCCCGGCCGTTCACTACCGTCCCTTGAAATCGGGATACCACAGCCCCGGCCGTTCACTGCCATCCCTTGAAATCGGGATACCACAGCCCCGGCCGTTCACTACCGTCCCTTGAAATCGGGATACCACAGCCCCGGCCGTTCACTACCGTCCCTTGAAATCGGGATACCACAGCCCCGGCCGTTCACTACCGTCCCTAGAAATCGGGATACCACAGCCCCGGCCGTTCACTGCCATCCCTTGAAATTGGGATACCACAGCCCCGGCCGTTCACTACCGTCCCTAGAAATCGGGATACCACAGCCCCGGCCGTTCACTACCATCCCTTGAAATCGGGATACCACAGCCCCGGCCGTTCACTACCATCCCTTGAAATCGGGATACCACAGCCCCGGCCGTTCACTACCATCCCTTGAAATCGGGATACCACAGCCCCGGCCGTTCACTACCGTCCCTTGAAATCGGGATACCACAGCCCCGGCCGTTCACTACCATCCCTTGAAATCGGGATACCACAGCCCCGGCCGTTCACTACCGTCCCTTGAAATCGGGATACCACAGCCCCGGCCGTTCACTACCATCCCTTGAAATCGGGATACCACAGCCCCGGCCGTTCACTACCATCCCTTGAAATCGGGATACCACAGCCCCGGCCGTTCACTACCCTCCCTTGAAATCGGGATACCACAGCCCCGGCCGTTCACTACCATCCCTTGAAATCGGGATACCACAGCCCCGGCCGTTCACTACCATCCCTTGAAATCGGGATACCACAGCCCCGGCCGTTCACTACCATCCCTTGAAATCGGGATACCACAGCCCCGGCCGTTCACTACCATCCCTTGAAATCGGGATACCACAGCCCCGGCCGTTCACTACCCTCCCTTGAAATCGGGATACCACAGCTCCGGCCGGTCACTAAAATCCCTTGGAATCGAGATACCACAGCCCCGGCCGTTCACTACCGTCCCTTGAAATCGGGATACCACAGCCCCGGCCGTTCACTACCGTCCCTTGAAATCGGGATACCACAGGGCGCGCTGCCAATCTGCGAACTGACTCCGCCTCATTTTGCATGGCGAGACTTGCATGCTTATGGCTATGTGTCCAGATTTCTTTTTAAAGGCTCACCGTTTTCACATAATGACCACTAAAGCGTGTACGCGTGCACAACACGCACACACGTAGCTATATCTACCCATCTCTCTCTCTATATATACATTTACATATCAAAATATCTATATAGTGTACACACACACACACACACACACACACACACACACACACACACACACACACACACACACACACACACACACACACATATATATATATATATATATATATATATATATATATATATATATATATATATATATATATATTTATTACATATGTACTATGCATACCTAGACTCTTCTGCTTATGATAAGAACTCCCCAGATCATTATGCTGTGTATCCGAACCGAACAAACACAAATTCATACAGATATACATACTAATACCATACGCACATGTTCTATACCTGCTTGCGTGTGTACGTGCATACGCGAGTTTTTTTTTCTTGCCTTGTCATTCACTGGATCGACTCCCTAACCCTCGCTTCCTGCCCGATCCCCGCGGCCAAACAGACATCTGACACCCTAAAGCAAGCGAGCCCCCAAGCGAAAGGAACCCCCGGCAAAAATGAGAGTGACAGCCCCAAATAAGGCCCTAAAAAAAGAAAAGTGGAACGAGAGAACGAAAGACATATCCATCTATACCTAATAACACCTTTCGGGCGACCACGACCTCAGGATAACAACAAAATGCTACACCGACGCACAGGAGCAGCTGTAAAAGTCACTCGTGGTGCTTTATACGTGTCAGCAGTTGTCAAGGAGGAGGACTAAGGCCTCACTCCTCCTCGCAGCTGCGCTCTCCTCCCTCCTGCGTTTCCGCTCTATCCATTTTAATAGTACAACGTGCGTGAATAATATGAATATGTAATTTATTCCTCATGAAAATATCAGGGGCACATCCGGCCCTCCCACTCAACACGTAATCACTTCAGAAAGGGAGAAAGGAATGCCCCTATTGTGTAATGAAGAACAATCATCTCAACATACAACACAGAGTGGAAAGTGCCATTACAAATGCGGATTAAAAACCTCCCACATGGTTGGTCAAGCGCATACCCTCTCTCAGCACATACCCACGCTTCATACCGTCTCCGAAACACACGCAAAAGCGACGCAAACCCCCCACACGTAAGAATAAGAGCAGCAAGGCCCTCTTCGCGCACGCCTCATCCCTCGCAATCAACGAGCTACCAAGAGTCGGCAACGAGCAATCAACGAGCTACCGAGAGTCGGCAACGAGAGCGAGCGCGAGAGGGCCGCCGCCGCGAGCGAGAGCCGCGGGGACGCCGGTTGTTGTAGGGGTCGGAAAAAAAAACTGCCTCGACGCATATTAGCGGCGTTTAGAGGACCCGGAGGGAATTGGCTATTATAAATCCCCTGCCA
>NC_091564.1:40557061-40559561 GCF_042767895.1 Penaeus vannamei | reverse complement strand
CAGCACTCTGATCCCGGCCATTAGCGACTCCCTCCGCGTATTAACAAGTTACTTACACAAAACACAACCCGTCAGCGAGGGTCGCCGCTGCTCAATCTGGCCGCGGCATTACGGCTCTCGCGCCCCGCTCTCGCCAACAGGACTCTCGACCTTACGCCACTCCCGACGTGAAAAAAAAAACAAGTTCCTGCCCCCGAATGAAGCGCGGATGCAGAGTCACTCTCCCATAACCCACTTCCGTCGCGGAATTGCAACACTGCAGCGCGGCGTGGGTGGAGCAGAGGGGGCGGGGAGGGGCGGGGGGGACCTACCTACCCCCTATCCCCCCACACCTCGTCGCGCCGGCTTCTGCAGCGTCTCCTTCGGCGTGAGAGAGGCACGTGATCGCGGAACAAGGGAAGCGCCCGAAATATTTAGACATAGGGTATAGGCCGGGCCTCCCTGCCCCCCCCCCCTTCCTCTCGCCCTTCTGTCTATATACACAACTTATACTTTATATACAATATATATACACGTGAATATGTGTGCATGTATGTGCAGTATATTTACGTATGCATGCCATGTGTGTGTATGTATGTATGTATACATGTATGAGTCTGTGTATATATATGAATATGAAGATGTATATGTATATGCATATGTGTGTGTGTGTGTGTGTGTGTGTGTGTGTGTGTGTGTGTGTGTGTGTGTGTGTGTGTGTGTGTGTGTGTGTGTGTGTGTGTGTGTGTGCGTGCATGTATGTGCGTGCATGTGTGTGCGTGCATGTGTGTGTGCGTGTGTGTATGTGTGTGCATACATATGTGTGCGTGTGTGTAAATACAGACAAACAGAAAAAGGAAGCCGTCGACGAAACTTCACCTGCGCTGCTCCCCCGCCCACCCGCCAGGCGCTGACGTCAACGTACCTGAGGAGAAAAAAAAAACTCGTTTACACTCACAGATCAGCTGATACCTTATCATTCCTGGTATCTTGTCATCATTACTATTCACACCTTTATCGTCGTGACAACTGATACCACTCCTATCAGGGTGTTAAGACATGAAAGCTTTACGACTTACAGGTCACCATTGCGTGTCCATTGCATTTCTTTTATCTCTGAAGTTGACGCAGTAAAGATCGCATAATGGTTGGCTTTCATATTCATGAGGCTTATCACTTATTCCCCTTTGTACTCATTATTCGTCTCTTACATCTTTGCAAATGACATTCACTCTCACTTACACAATCCTTCCTTCCCTCCCTCCCTCTCTTTCTCTCTACCCCTCCCATCCCCCCTTCTTCTCTCTATCCTTTTCTCTCTCTCTCTCCCTATGCCCCTTCTTCAATCTAACCTCCTTTCTCTCTCTCCCTATCCCTTCTTCTCCTTATCCTTCTCTCTCCCTCCCCCTCCGTCTCCCTATCTTTCCCTCTCTCTCTCTCCTTCTCCTTCCGTCTCCCTTTCTTTCCCTCCCCCTCCCCCTCTCCGAAGAAGCGCCGGCCTCGGCCATCACCGCTCCCTTCCGAGGTTATTTCCCCGCCTCGGCCATTTATCATGGTCCTTGTTCACGGACATGCGTGCAACAGGAACAACGAAGGGAAGGACGAGAAAACACACGAATATGCATATTCATGTGTTTTTTTCCTTGTCCTTCCCTTCGTTGTTCCTGTTGCAATCTGTTCATCCTGAATTCCACACGGACATGCGTGTGCGTGCGATTCTCCCACGCCAAGCCGCCGCTGCAACAACAACGGGTCTTCACCGCGAGCCAACGCTATTTCCTCGACCGTGCAAGTGCATCGCCAGCTCACCCCGAACAAGATCTACAGAAGTATCTAGACTTCAGCCACGGAGACCTCTGGATACAACTCACCACGTTTCGACGCCACGCACTTTCCTCCACACGCCTCCGCCCGACAAACCGTTCCCGCCGCGCGTTGCAAAGAGCGCTGCGCAACAACGTCCGTCACGCTTTCATTACACGTTAGGATAATGCGCGCAGAGCAAAAAATTTTCGCTGATTATATCCTTTGAGCGCAGATTATAGTACTTCACGAACCTCCCCTCAACTATTTAGCCTCCAATGGCTACACCCGAGCGAGAGAAAATTAAAACTCTCACAGTCATTACTCCCATGTACCGCCTCTCTGTGTAATTTTACCCCGATAAAGACGCGATAAATGTTTTATCCTTAATCAAAACACTACATTTATCTTAATATTTCCGCGTTCACGATCCGACCGGACGCCTCAAAGGGCACTGCAGAGACACGCCAGGAGGGGCTTGTGTGCCTGTGGGTCAGCTCGGGTCACGCACCTCGCCCTCGCGTCTGAGAGCATTTGCTAATTGGAGAAGAAAAACAAACGCCGATAACGATGGTGAAGAAGACACGTCGATAACGATGAAGGTGAGGAAGGAGGCGATAACATGATAAATAATGGTAAATATGTAAAATAGTAAATAACGTATTCACCATTATGATAAACGGGGGAAGAACGTGGAGGAGATAGAGGTGGAGAATGA
>NC_091564.1:40544561-40547061 GCF_042767895.1 Penaeus vannamei | reverse complement strand
GAAGAGGAGGGGAGAAGGAGAGGGGGCGAGGAGGAAGGGAGAGGGAGAGAAGAACACGAAAGGCGAGGAGAAAAAACAAAAACAATAAAAACTTGCAAGACCAACTGAAGAAGGAAACAGAGATGAGGGCTTTGTGGCTCTCGGGTTGAGGTGAAATTGAAGTGAAAGACAATGTAATAATAAACAAATATATAGAGATCAATTAATAACAAATATATATAGCGATAATAGATAAATACATAATGAATACTAGACACAATAAATAAAAGAAAGGAAGAGCGTACAAAAGAAAACAAAAACAAGACAATGATAAGGGAAGAGAGAGAGAGAAAAAAACAAAACAAGTACAGAAGTGGAAAGAAAACGACGAAACACGAAAGAGAAAAAAGAGAAAAAGAGAAAAAAAAAAATCCAAGACATTCCCACGTCTCCTAAGGAAGAACTCCCCCCCCAAAAAAAAAAAAAAAAAAAAAAAACAAAAAAAAACGGAAAATATAGTGTGCTCGTTACGCTTCACCGTCGGCCCGGTGTAGGTTTACATCCAGGGTGCCACGGGGTAGGGAACAGGGAGTGGGGGTAGGGAACAGGGAGTGGGGGTAGGGAACAGGGAGTGGGGGTAGGGAACAGGGAGTGGGGGTAGGTGGGTGGGGTGGGGGGATCTGCGCAGTCCGTCCTGGCAGGTAAACAGTGAGTAATGATTAATGGCACTGATTTGATGGCTAAGTGATGATCATTTGAGAATAAAAAATCTAAGTAGAATTTAATAATGAACTGGATGTGTCTGTTTCCCGGTCTTTCGTTTAAAAGATCGAGAAAAAATATGCATTACACCCACCCACATAGTAGCGTGTTGATAGATAGATAGGGAGATAGACAGAGATAGATAAAAGGATAGACAGACAGAGATAGGTAGGTAGATAGATAAACAGAGATAGAGAGAGAAAAAAAAGAAGAAAGAAAGAGAATAGAGAAAGAGAAGAGAGAAAGAGAAGAGAGAGAGAGAGAGAGAGAGAGAGAGAGAGAGAGACAGAGAGAGAGAGAGAGAGAGAGAGAGAGAGAGAGAGAGAGAGAGAGGAAGAGAAAGAGAGAGAGGAAGAGAAAGAGAAAGAGAGAGAGGAAGAGAAAGAGAAAGAGAGAGAGGAAGAGAAAGAGAAAGAGAGAGAGAAAGAGGAAGAGAAAGAGAGAGAGAAAGAGGAAGAGAAAGAGGAAGAGAAAGAGAGAGAGAAAGAGGAAGAGAGAGAGAGAATAAAAGAAAAAGAGAAAGAAAGAAAGAGAGAGAGAGAGAGAGAGAGAGAGAGAGAGAGGAGAGAGATACAGAAAGAGAGAAAGGAGAGAAATACAGAAAGAGAGAAAGGAGAGAGATACAGAAAGAGAGAAAGGAGAGAGATACAGAAAGAGAGAAAGGAGAGAGATACAGAAAGAGATAAAGAAAGAGAGAAAGGAGAGAGATACTGAGAAAGAAAGGAGAGAGGTACAGAAAGAGAGAAAGAGAAACCCATCCATCACACGTGCCGGCTGAAGAAGCAGAGTTAGATAAATGGATAGATAGATAAATAGAGATAGATAGATAAAAAGAGATAGAGATATATAGATAGAGAGAGAAAGAAAGATAAAGAGAAAGAAAGAAAGAGACAAAGAATAGGGAAAGTGGGAGAAAGAGAGAGAGAGAGAGAGAGAGAGAGAGAGAGAGAGAGAGAGAGAGAGAGAGAGAGAGAGAGAGAGAGAGAGAGAGAGAGAGAGAGAGAGAGAGAGACAGAAAGAGAGAAAGGAGAGAGACACAGAAAGAGAAATCCAGAAATCCAGAAAGGAGAGAGACACAGAAAGAGAGAAAGAGAAACCCATCCATCACACGTGCCAGCTGAAGAAGCCCCCGCGACGTCTAGACTGCCGCCCAGATGAGTGTAACGACAGACGCGTTTCATTAGACAACGGCAAGGCGGCGCCCCCACACGACCTCCGCTATCGCCCGCCCCCACACGACCTCCGCTATCGCCCCGTCCCCACACGACCATCGCTATCGCCCGCCCCCACACGACCTCCGCTATCGCCCCGTCCCCACACGACCTCATCTATCGCCCTTCCCCACACGACCTCCGCCATCGCCCGTCCCCCACCCCACCTCCGCTATCCCCCGCCCCCTCACGACCTCCGCTATCGCCCTTCCCCACACGACCTCCGCTATCGCCAGCCCCCCACACGACCTCCGCTATCGCCCCGTCCCCACACGACCTCCGCTATCGCCCGCCCCCACACGACCTCCGCTATCGCCCCGTCCCCACACGACCTCATCTATCGCCCTTCCCCACACGACCTCCGCCATCGCCCGCCCCCACACGACCTCCGCCATCGCCCGCGTCCCACACGCCCTCCGCCATCGCCCCGTCCCCACACGACCTCCGCCATCGCCCCGTCCCCACACGACCTCCGCCATCGCCCGCCCACCTCACGACCTCATCTATCGCCCGTCCCCACACGACCTCCGCTATCGCCCCATGCCATC
>NC_091564.1:40524561-40532061 GCF_042767895.1 Penaeus vannamei | reverse complement strand
ACATTCCCATAAAAAAAACGTAACAGAATTAACTCCAGCGATAAAAAACAACAACCAACACTGATGAGTAATACCAACATCCTGTATAAGAATCGGCCATTTAAACGCGCGACCAAAACAAAAACAAAAGTCAGCTGATTTGTCCCCGCACAGACAACACTTCCACAGACTTTCCGAATCCCCTTTGCTCCCTTTTCTCTGTCCCCTCGGCCCTTTCCGCCAGGGTCCAACACTAGAGGGGAACGTGGAATAGCTATGGGTGAGAATGAATATCTTCACCGTACGAGAGATGTATTTGACCGGTTGCGAATATATCTTCGTCGGAAATACACCTATTTTTGACGGATATATTCGAAACCTGTCAAATACATCTCTTGTATAGAGAAAAAGGGAGGGGGAGGGAGAGGGGGAGGGGGAGGGGGAGGGGGAGGGAGAGGGAGAGGGAGAAGGGGGAGGAGGGAGAAGGAGAAGGGAGAGGAAGAGAGAGGAAAGGAGGGAGAGAGACAGAAGGAGAGGGAGAAAGAGAGAGAGAGAGAGAGAGAGAGAGAGAGAGAGAGAGAGAGAGAGAGAGAGAGAGAGAGAGAGAGAGAGAGAGAGAGAGAGAGAGAGAGAGAGAGAGAGAAAGAGAGAGAAAGAGAGAGAGAGCGAGAGAGAGCGAGAGAGAGAAAGAAAAAAAGAGAGAGAGAGAGATAGAGAGAAAGAAAGAAAGAAAGAAAGAAAGAAAGAAAGAAAGAAAGAAAGAAAGAAAGAAAGAAAGAAAGAGAAAGAGAAAGAAAAAGAGAGGGTTGTGAAGATAGATATCCATTCTCATTCACACCTATTCTGTATTTATCAACACGGATGCGGTTCACCTCTGGAAATCCTCTGGGAAACCTCTGGGAAACCTCTGGGAAACCTCTGGGGAACCTCTACGAACGAAATGAAACCTCCTCTGCTATACTCTCCCCAGGCCGGCCAGTGGTCCGTCTGCGACCCGGCCGGACGTCGCATACCTTGAGACTGTTATTTTGTGTGTAATTTGTTCGTTCTGTCCCGCGTGACTGTTATTTTCTGTGTTATATGTTCGTTCTGTACCGCGTGACTGTTATTTTCTGTGTTATATGTTCGTTCTGTACCGCGTGACTGTTATTTTCTGTGTTATGTGTTCGTTCTGTACCGCGTGACTGTTATTTTGTGTGTTATTTGTTCGTTCTGTCCCGCGTGACTGTTATTTTCTGTGTTATATGTTCGTCCTGTACCGCGTGACTGTTATTTTCTGTGTTATATGTTCGTTCTGTACTGCGTGACTGTTATTTTCTGTGTTATATGTTCGTTCTGTACCGCGTGACTGTTATTTTCTGTGTTATATGTTCGTTCTGTACTGCGTTATGGTCCGAGGTTCATTCCAAGTTCTGTGCTGCGTGTTCTTTCTTCTGTGTTCTTCGTTCTGTGCTTTATTTCCAGTCAATGTTTGGGTGACGCGGTTCACGTTGTGTGTTCTTGGCCATAAAGATCCCGTAATGACTCGATCCCCCCCCCAAAAAAAAAGCGGACAGACGCGCGCGCACGCACACACGCCGCGCCGCCCCCCCTGCAAGACGATCCTGCAACGCCCACCTGCTTCCTGCTCGCCCCGTCCACCTACTCCCGCTTTCGCCCGCCTCCTACCGCACCATCTTCGCAAGGGGTCGCACTACGAAAGAGAGAGAAAAGAGAGAGAGAGAGAGAGAGAGAGAGAGAGAGAGAGAGAGAGAGAGAGAGAAAGAGAGAGAAAATGAGAAAGAGAGAGAGAGAAAGAGAAAGAGAAAGAGAAAGAGAGAAAGAGAGAAAGAGAGAGAGAAAGAGAGAAAGAGAGAAAGAGAAAGAGACAAAAAGAGAGAGAGAGAGAGACAAAACGAGAGAGAGAGAGAAGAAAAAAAAGAAGTGATTAACAGCTCTGGAACATCTGCGGTCGTGAGTAACCGGAAGTTGCACGAATACGGAGTGAGAAGCAACAACCGGATGTGACAGGCTGAGGTCGGTAATCCGCGGCGAGGAGCAAGATAACGTCGGATACGGAGCCTTTGGTGACCACAAACGCCGGGAGGGGAGGGGAGGGGAGGGAGAGAAGGGGAATGAAGGGGAATAAGGGAGGGGAGGGAGGGGAGGAAGAGAAGGGGAATTAAGGGGAGGGAGGGAGAGAAGGGGAATGAAGGGGAATAAGGAGGGAGGGAGGGAGAGAAGGGGAATTAAGGGGAGGGAGGGAGAGAAGGGGAATGAAGGGGAGGGGAGGGAGAGAAGGGGAATGAAAGGGAGGGAGAGAGGAGGGGAATAAGGAGAAGGGAAACACAAAGGGAAGAAGGGGGAGGGAGAGACGAGGGGAAGGGAGGGAAAAGGGGAAAGGGAGGGAGAGAGGAGGGGAATAAAAGGGAGGGAGAGACGAGGGGCATAAGGGAGAGGGGAAGAGGGGAGGGGTATAAGGGGGAGGGAGAGAGGAGGGGAAGGAAAGGAAGGGGAGGAGAAGAAAGAGCACAGAGAGAGAGAAGGTGAAAGGAGAGGGGAGGGAGAAAGTCGGGAGCAGGAGGAAGGGAGAGAGCCAAGAGACATTCCTCTGTCAAAACACATTGTCAAGAAGGTGACAAAGACACTCCCCATCTCCCCCACCCCCCTCCCCGGTCCTCCTCCCCCCTCGGAGATGCCTCGCACAAGAAGCCGCGTCACCGCCAGAGGAGCGCACCACAGACGCCTCGTGATAGATGCAGCGTCTTCTACGGGAGGGAAGAAGGGGAAAAAGTACCCGACGGTCCTAACGAGGCGGCGGCGGCGGCGGCGACCGGAGCAGCGCAGAAAGATGCTGACGGACACCTTCTACAAGACCGCAAAAAAAAAAAAAAACGGGGAAAAACATCAGGAAAAACTAGAGAAATTCTACAAGACCGACAAAAAAAAAAAAAAAAAAAAAAAAAAAACGGGGAAAAAACGTCTGGAAAAACTGTAGAGAAAAACATCGTCCCAAAGCCAGCAACGCATCCCCATTCGCCCGACGACGGCGGCGCGCAGAATAAAGTCCACTGGTCGTAAACTCGCGGCGGGGGATCGCCACATCCATAATAACGTAATGGCCACATTAATTTTCAGTCTAATGTTCAGAAAAAAAAAAAATAGAATATGAAAAAATTGGGAAAGTTTGAGGGGATTCCGCGAGTCGCCCCCTCCCCCCTCCCCCCTCCCAGCGCGTCTGCCGCTGACGCCTCCCGCAGGAGGAGCTTCCCCCGCGCGGAGCCAAAAACGCGAAGCTCCCGGCCGTGGCGCGGGACTTTCCTCTCTCTCCTGCGCCGGTGGCTTGGCGCTGTCTTCGTGCCGCTCTCACAAGATTCTCGTGAGCGATTCCTTGTTTCCTGCGGCCCCCTTTCTCGCTCCTTTGCGCGTGTCCTTGCCAAGACCTTTGATAATCTTTTTAAAGGCGAGGTCTCCGTGCAAGAAGGCGCCTCGCTCATCGACGGCGCGGGAAGGAGCCAGCTGTGTTTTGCTGTCGCCTCCCATTACGCGACTCTTACTTCACATCCGTGCGCTGTCTGTGTCATCGCGCTCATTACACGCACGCAAGCACAGCCAGGCGCTCGCTGACTACCTTACAATCGTACTTGCAAACAGATCCTCCGAGAATCAGACCCTTCCACCTCCCTTCTCCCTTCCACCTCCCTTCCACCTCCCTCTCCCTCCCTTCACCCTTCCACCTCCCTTCTCCCTCTCCCTTCCACCTCCCTTCTCCCTCTCCCTCCCTTCACCCTTCCACCTCCCTTCTCCCTCTCCCTCCCTTCACCCTTCCACCTCCCTTCTCCCTCTCCCTCCTTCCCCAGATTGCAAGAACGCGCGAGCTCCCGATGCTTCTAGGCCCGCGCATCCCCTTCGAAACCGCGCCTGTAAACCTTTCCCCTCGAAATCATCCGAATCTCAACCTTAACCCCTCTTATTCTCCTCTTCCTTTCTTCCCTACTTCCCCTCTCCCTCCCATCTCCTCTTATTCTCCTTTCTTCCCTACTTCCCTCTCTCTCTCTCCCTCCTTTCTTCCCTATTTCCCCTCTCCCTCCCCTCCCCTCTTATCCTCCTTTCTTTCTTCCCTACTTCCCCTCTTCCCCCTCCCCTCATATTCTCATCTTTCCTTTCTTCCCTACTTCCCCTCTTTCCTCCCTTCCCCTCTTATCCTCCTCTTCCTTTCTTCCTTACTTCCCCTCTTACTCTTCTCTTCCTTTCTTCCCTATTTCCCCTCTTTCCTCTCCCCTTTATCCCCCTTACCTCGTCACAGGACCTTGCTATTCCATGTCCTTATCTCGTGTCCTGCCGAAGGATTCTCACGCGAAAGGGATGGCAAAGAGTTTCCGAATGAAGCGTTTAGGAACAAGAAAGGAGAAGGAAGGAGGGAAGGAGGGAAGGAGGGAGAGAGAGAGAGAGAGAGAGAGAGAGAGAGAGAGAGAGAGAGAGAGAGAGAGAGAGAGAGAGAGAGAGAGAGAGAGAGAGAGAGAGAGAGAGAGAGAGGGAGGGAGGAGGGAGGAGAGAGAGAGACGGAGGGAAGAGGAGGGAAGGAGAGAGGGAGGGGAGAGGGAGGGAGGGGAGGAGGAGGAGGGGAGGGGAGGGAAGGGAGGAGAGGGGAGGGGAGGGGAGGGAGTGCAGTAGGGAGGGAGGGGAGGATACTATGAAGCACGCCCTTGGAAGGAGTAAGGATGCCGGCGGGAGGGCCTGGGAAGCGGGACTTACTCTCACGAGGAGTCCAATTCAAGAAACCCTCCAAAGCTAAATATATATAAATGAAAATATGAATATAAATAGAAACATATATGTATATAAGTGTATAAATATCTGTGTGTGTGTGTGTGTGTGTGTGTGTGTGTGTGTGTGTGTGTGTGTGTGTGTGTGTGTGTGTGTGTGTGTGTGTGTGTGTGTGTGTGTGTGTGTGTGTGTGTGTGTGTGTGTGTGCGTGTGCGTGTGTGTGCGCGCGCGCGCAGCGTGCGTGACAATGAAGATAAGGGGAAATACTGTTCCACGAAAACTGGGGAAAAGCGAGTGGACGAGGAAAGGACCAGCATGTATGTATCTCAATACTTCTCCCGCCCTCGAAAGAGCTGCAAGAAAATTTAGAATTACATATATACTCAAAAAAAAAAAAAAAAAAAAAACACAACTATAACAACCAAACACTGAAACATTCCGATACAATCAAGAAAGAAACACCGACATTCTCAGCCAATTCAACCTAAAAAAATAATAATAAAAAAAAAAAAAATAATAATAATTCAACCTAAAATAATAATAATAATAATAACAAATAAATAAATAAAAATAAATAAATAAATAAATTGCTGACACGCCTCCGGGAAGACCTCGTCCTTAGCGAGCGCTTGACAGTCTTCCCCGCGTTTCCCGAGATGCAACTTGAGCGGCCTCCTCCTCGCAGCTTCTCTCCTCGACCTCAAGTGTAAACAATAAACCTCTCGTATCATACTCTCGCTTCTCTCGCATCCGACTGTGATAAGCTATCTAGATGCTGACTTCCGGTAGACGCCTGATGGGAAACACGGCTCTGACTTGATAAGAAAGCTCTGCTGATTAAAACAAGGAATTCATATACTTCTACGATCGTGCATTTAACGGCAACAACTGCACGTGCAACATTTTTCTTTAGCAAAAACACATTTAAGCGGAGACCAAGGGAATATATCCAGATCTTTAGTTCTTGTGTAGATTACCTATCACAGCAGATTTGTATTGTTCTATCAGCTCTTTCACAGCCTTCTTATCAAACTCTAAGGGATATAAAGTTTTCGTTAAATATTTTGCTGAATATCTTTATAGGCCTAGCTATGCAGTGCCTGCCGGGTATCCGGGCAAGGCAAGGCAAGGCAAGGCAAGGCAGGGCAAGGCAAGGCAAGGCAGGGCAGGGCAGGGCAAAGGCAAGGCAAGGCAAGGTAAGATAAGGCATGTTAGGTTAGGAACTGAAACTAAATCTTAGCCGCGTTAGGTAGGTTAGATTAGGTTAGGAATTGCAACCAAATCTTTAAAAAATCTTAACCATACCCTCCCCGCGGCCAGGGAAGCGCCTTCAACGGATGTCTCAACCAGAGGGTACAAAGCAGCGTTCCTCGATCCACTTCGCCGCCACACTTGCCCTCGACCGTCAAATTGGATCCACTTGCGTCAAATTACACACGCTAACGTGGCGGAGAAAAACACGACACAAGTCCGCAAAACACCGTCGGGAGATCAATTTAACGCCATTTCCACGTGATGTTTCAAAAATCACACCGACAACAGGAGCTATGAGAAGAAGAAAAAAAAAATGCTTCTAAACTTATATATAACATATTCATTATTCATTAATCTGTCTATATATATCTTACATAATGAAAATACGCGGCTAATTTATCTCCGCAAAGCATAAATTTACTCAACCTAATTACTCATGCTACCGGGGTAGCGGAGAATAATACGGAAGGGGGGGCGAGGTGGGCGACTGCAGCCGACTCATGACAGCTGAATGGGCAAAGCCAGCGAAATGGGTCAAGGCTTCTGGGGGGGGGGGGGTGCAAGTATATGGGTGCGTGTGCGTGTGTGTGTGCATGTGTGCGTGTGTGTATGCACATATCTTTGTGGGGGGTGAAAATGTGTTGGGAGGGGAAGGGTGTCTCTGCATTAATGCGAGGATGAGATCTGACTCATTCACTTGCGAATATGCGTGCGTGCAAGCAGGAGGGGGGGGGGGGCGGAGTGGGGGGGGGGGTCCGAGAGGTTTAAACAACAAAGCCAGCTGGAGCCACGGGAGAGCCACGAGCGCGTGCCTTTGTTCCAAGCCTCTGATCAATATCCACACCTGAGCGTGTGCACCAACAGAGACCAGCTGTTGCCATGAGGGCCCTCTGCCGCGGCTGGAGTGGCATGAGCGGGGTGGGTAGGTGGGTGGGGGGGTCTCATTCAACCGGCAGATCCGAAATGCGTTCGTGGAAGAGGACCGGACCGTGCGTGTGCGCGCCCGGAAGTGCATGCATGTGCGCTTCGCCTCGTGACAGAACACTTCGATGCAAATCAATATCGCTGTTGCACTTGTCGGAATACTGTCCCCCCCCCCCACCTCCCACCGCCCCGTGAAGGCGTCAATCTATCTTGGAATCGGCATGTGGCGAGAGAAAAAAAAGTTTCAAGAAAATTACACCTAATAACAAATGAATGAGAAAAAGAAAGTAAGAAAGAAAGAAAAACAAAAGGAAAGAGAGAAAGAAAGAAAGAAAGAAAAAGAAAGACAGACAGAAAGAAAGAGATAACGAAAAAGAAAGAAAAAAAAATTGAATTACTTGCGATAAAGACCCAACCCGTGAGAGCCCCCCGCCCCCTCCCGCGGCATCGCCTGTGGCTGCAGCCCCGAAGCCGAAGCGGCGCCGAGGGTGGCTGGGAAGCACTCCTGACACCGACACCAAGCATGGGCATTCGGAGCGCGAGATCTGACAAACCACAAACCCATTCGCCTTCGCAGTGACGCCAAGTCCCGCCAGG
>NC_091564.1:40514561-40519561 GCF_042767895.1 Penaeus vannamei | reverse complement strand
ACCCCTCCCTCCCCCACCATTGCACCTCCCACCCCTCCCTCCCCAACCAGTGCACCACCCACCCCTTCCCTCCCCAACCAGTGCACCACCCCTCCCTCCCTCCCTAACCAGTGCACCACCCACCCCTCCCTACCCCACCAGTCCACCACCCACCCCTCCCTACCCCACCAGTCCACCACCCACCCCTCCCTACCCCCCCACACACACGCCCGCCGCGAACGACAGCACCCAGTCAGATGCCTCTCTGCACATAACGATCTGCTTGGCTTTAAATAACGTTACCTTTCCGTCACTGGTTCCCTCTGGGGGCTCGTCGGTCTTACCTGTTGAGAGAGAAGAGAAATTCAACATTGCCCGCTTTGCAATAAACTTTATAGATCTTTATAGTAAGTGAAAGTAGATCTTTATATTAAGTGGAAGTAGATCTTTATATTAAGTGGAAGTAGATCTTTATATTAAGTGGAAGTAGATCTTTATATTAAGTGGAAGTAGATCTTTATATTAAGTGGAAGTAGATCTTTATATTAAGTGAAAGTAGATCTTTATATTAAGTGAAAGTAGATCTTTATATTAAGTGGAAGTAGATCTTTATATTAAGTGGAAGTAGATCTTTATATTAAGTGGAAGTAGATCTTTATATTAATAGAAAGTAGACAGAGGTGTTACAAACAACATGGTAGTATAACAAAGGATAAATTGTGTGCAAAAGTGATGAACTGCGTAAAAATGCAAATTATCGCATTCCTGTCTTACCTAAAACAAAAATGTTAATCAGAGAGAGAGGGAGAGAGAGAGAGAGAGAGAGAGAGAGAGAGAGAGAGAGAAGAGAAAGAGAAAGAGAAAGAGAAAGAGAGAGAGAGAGAGAGAGAGAGAGAGAGAGAGAGAGAGAGAGAGAGAGAGAGAGAGAGAGAGAGAGAGAGAGAGAGAGAGAGAGAGAGAGAGAGAGAGAGAGCCAGCGTAAGGCTGAGGTAAAGATTCCAGATTTCTCATATCTAAATATTTTTTAAGGTATACTAACATAGTGCTAAATTAATGTATTAGCTACCTCACCCTACACTGGTTCTTGGACATTCACTCAAAAGATACACTCGGTACTTTTGCATATCTACACAAGAGCCATACACACACACACACACACACACACACACACACACACACACACACACACACACACACACACACACACACACACACACACACACATATATATATATATATATATATATATATATATATATATATATATATATATATATATATATATATGAGAGAGAGCAAGGATACACATCCTGAAAGTACCAACACCCAAAAGCCACTCCATTCTCCCGCAGGACTCGTAATATATTACCTAATCGAAGGTCCCAACGTGGCTACGGACCATTCCCAGACCTCACCCGCCCGCCAATGCCCGCGGCAAACGCACAAAAACAAAACCAATCAAAATAAAAATAGAAAAACAAAACCATTCCAAAGAAAAAGAAAAAAACAAAAACAAAACAAAAGCAACGTGAACTGACGACTTAAATTCGGGCCTGATCCTCCTCTCGCCGCCGCCGCCTCCGCCTCCGCCTCGCCCCCCCCCCCCTCTCGGCCGACGGCGGTGCCATAATGCCGCAATTATCATTTAATCCCATTCTTGTGTCCGCGAGTGTCCCGCGGCGCTGATCATCGTAAGACCCAATTCCCATTCCCGTTCTCCCGTTCTCCCGAGGCGGAAAGGCGGGGGGAGGAGGGAGGAGGAGGAGGAGGGAAGGAGAGAGAGGGGGAAAGGAGGGAAGGCGAGAGAGGGGGAAAGGAGGGAAGGAGGGAGAGGGGGAAAGGGAGAAGGAGGGAGAGGGGGAGGGGGAAGGAGGGAGAGGGAGGAGGGAGAGGGGGAGGGAGAAGGAGAGAGGGGGAAAGGAGGGAGAGGGGGAAAGGAGAAGGAAGGAGAGGGGGAAAAGGGGGAGGTAATCACATTGACCGTTTTTCTGAGGATTTCACTTTTTGGATTCTGATCGTAATCCGAAGTCAATCTCTTTCCTCCCCCCCTCCCCCTCCCCCCCCCTAAGGCCAGGAACACGCCCTGCCCTCGTAATCAATTTGGAATATATGGAAAATACCAATGCCAACAAAGGGACCGACTTCATTCTCAATTTACGGGGTTGGCCCAGTTCCAAGCGTGATGTAAACCCGTACTTTCCAAAGTCATTCCTCGAGTTTGTCCGTGTCCCTCGAGTAAATGGCTTCGAGTTTTTTTCCTGCATCTTCTTCTTCCAAAAAAATCTAGACTACAACTCTATTATACTACACATTATTTACTCTCTTCCTTCCACCGTCTTGATTATTATTACCTTATTATTACTTATGATTACTATTACCTTCCACTGCAGCGATCCCGAAGCTAGCAACATAACACCGGCAACATTCAACCTTTATTTTAGAGTTTAATCATCGCTACTGCTTCAGTGTACCTCCCCCCCCCCTTCCCCCTCACCGCCGCCGCACGCCCCTCAGAGGAGGAAATAAAATCACTCTCTACACTGCAAAGACCGCCACCGCTACTGCTTCAGTGTACCCCCCCCCTCCCCCTCACCGCCGCCGCACGCCCTCAAAAGAGGAAATAAAACCACTCTCTACACTGCAAGGACCACCACCGCTACTGCTTCAGTGTACCCCCCCTGCCCCCCCCTCCCCTCGCCGCCGCACGCACCTCAGAGGAGGAAATAAAATCACTCTCTACACTGCAAGGACCACCACCGCTACTGCTTCAGTGTACCTCCCCCCCTCACCGCCGCACGCCACTCAAAAGAGGAAATAAAACCACTCTCTACACTGCAAGGACCACCACCGCTACTGCTTCAGTGTACCTCCCCCCTTCCCCCTCACCGCCGCACGCCACTCAAAAGAAGGAAATAAAACCACTCTTTACACTGCAAAGACCAGCACCGCTACTGCTTCAGTGTACCTCCCCCTCCCCCACCGCCGCCGCACGCCGCTCAACAGAAGAAAATAAAATCACTCTCTACACTGCAAGGACCACCACCGCTACTGCTTCAGTGTACCTCCTCCCCCTCCCCCAGCACCGCACGCCCCTCAAAGAAGGAAATAAAATCACTCTCTACACTGCAAAGACCACCACCGCTACTGCTTCAGTGTACCTCCCCCCACTTCCCCTCACCGCCGCCACACGCCACTCAAAGAAGAAAATAAAATCACTTTACACTGCAAGGACCTTTCAGTGTACCTCCCCCCCCCTCCCCCTCACCGCCGCCGCACGCCACTCAAAAGAGGAAGTAAAACCACTCTCTACACTGCAAAGACCGCCACCGCTACTGCTTCAGTGTACCTCCCTTCCCCCTCCCCCCCCACCGCCGCACGCCACTCAGAGGAGGAAATAAAACCACTCTCTACACTGCAAGGACCACCACCGCTACCGCTTCAGTGTACCTCCCCCCCCCTCCCCCTCACCGCCGCACGCCCCTCAAAAGAGGAAATAAAACCACTCTCTACACTGCAAAGACCACCACCGCTACTGCTTCAGTGTACCTCCCCCCCCCCCCCCCCCCAGCACCGCACGCCACTCAAAAGAGGAAGTAAAACCACTCTCTACACTGCAAAGACCGCCACCGCTACTGCTTCAGTGTAGGCTATCCGTATCTTTCCCCTCAACGCCGCACGCCGCTCAAAGGAGGTAAGATAATCACTCTCCTGACTGCAAAGGCCTCCCCGCCCGTGATGCTTCCTTCTTTTTTACTTCCTGGCTCTTTCAGTCTCATTCCAGTTACTCCAGTTTCTCCTCCTCCTCCTCCTCTCTTTTCTTCTTTCTTTCTTCTTTCTTTTTTTTTTCCTTCTCCTTCTCCTCTTCCTTCTTCTTCTCCTCTTCCTTCTTCTTCTTCTTCCTCCTCCTCTTTCTTCCACCCTCCTCCTCCTCCCTTTTCCTCTTCCTCATCTTTCTCCTTCTTCTTCTCCACCTCCTTCTCCTTCTCCTTCTTCTCCTCCTCCTCCTCCTCCTCCTCCTCCTCCTCCTCCTCCTCCTCCTCCTCCTCTTCCTTCCACCCACCTCCTCCTTCTTTCACAAGAAAATATGCCATCACCTCGAGTTCCTCAAGGCGTGGCACTGACTCGCGAGGGAGTGGGGGCTGAGGAAGTGGAGAAGGAGCAGAAGGAAGAAGCGAATGAGGCGGAAATGAAGAGATGTGTGTATGTGTGTATGTGTGTGTGTGTGTGTGTGTGTGTGTGTGTGTGTGTGTGTGTGTGTGTGAGAGTTAGTGAATGTGTGAGTAAATTAGTGAGTGTGTGAGTGAATTAGTGAGTGTGTGAGTGAATTAGTGAGTGTGTGAGTGAATTAGTGAGTGTGTGAGTAAGTGAGTGAGTGAATGAGTGAGCGTGTGTGTGGATATCTAGATGGATGGGAATGGAGATGGGATGGAGGCGGTGTTAAAAACAGACAAAGAAAGAAAGAAAGAAAGACAGAAAGAGCCAGAGAAAGACCAAGAAAAGGGGAGGAGGAGGAGGAGGAGGAGGAGTAGGGGATGACATCCAGTCGATAATCTCAAGAGAGACGTGAAGGAGAAGAACAACAGGACCGTAAAGGGAATAAGGAGGAGCCCCGAGAACCCCGCGAGAACGAAGATCGAGAAGGAAACGTAAGGCAAATAAAGAGATGAGGCCGAAAGCTCCCTCAGCCATAGAGTAAACACGTAGATCACCTCCATTCTCTCTCGCTCAGCCATTAGTAAGGCAGCTTGGTCGAGGTAGCCTGAGAGAAAGAGAGGGAGAGAGAGAGAGGGGGTGAGAGAGAGGAGGAGAGAGGGGGGAGGGGTGAGAGGGGAGGGAGGGAGAGAGAGAGAGAGGGGAGAGAGAGAGAGGAGAGGAAGAGAGGGAGAGAGAGGAGAGAGAGAGAGGAGGAGAGGAGAGAGGGAGAGGAAGGGAGAGAGAGAGGGAGAGGAGAGAGAGAGAGAGAGAGAGAGAGAGAGAGAGAGAGAGAGAGAGAGAGAGAGAGAGAGAGAGAGAGAGAGAGA
>NC_091564.1:40492061-40494561 GCF_042767895.1 Penaeus vannamei | reverse complement strand
GAAAAAAAGGAAAAGTAAAAAAAAAAGAAAAAGGAAAAGATAAGAAAAGAACGAAGGAAGTTCATAAAGAGAAAAAAAGAAAATAAAAAAGGAAAAGGAAAAAATAATCACGAAAAAAAGAGGAAAAATAAAAATAAAATAAAAGAAGAAAAAGAAGTAGAAGAAAAAGAAAAAGAAGGAGAAGAAGAAGTAGAAGAAGAAAGAAGAAGAAAGAAGAAGAAAAGAAAAAGAGAAGAACAAAAAAAGAAAAAAAGAAAAAAAGAGAAAAAAAAAGAAAAAAAGATAACAATAATCCATACCAAATCAAAGAACTAACAATTCATTCATACAATCACCACAACAACAGTCAACCACAATCACGATCTCGGGGCAGGAAATGGAACCCGAGGAACCACGTGTGACTGACAGCATCATTAAAATCCAGATGAAGTCGGAGGGACGTCTAGCGATTAAAAAAGAATGGGATCCGCTTCACTGGGACTCTCGGATAAAACAGTGGATCGCCAAGGAAGGTAAGAAAGAAAGAAAGAAAGAAAGAAAGAAAGAAAGAAAGAAAGAAAGAAAGAAAGAAAAAGAAAAAAGGAAAAGGAAAAAAGGAAAAGGAAAAAGAAAAAAGAAAGAAAAAAGGAAAAGGAAAAATAAAAAAGAAAAGAAAAAAGTAAAAGATAAGAAAAGAAGAAGGAAGGAAGTTCATACAGAAAGAAAAAAAAAAAAAAAAGGAAAAGGAAAAAATAATCACGAAAAAAAAGAGGAAAAATAAAAATAAAATAAAAGAAGAAGAAGAAGAAGAAGAAGAAGAAGAAAAAAAAGATAAAAGAAAAGGAATAACAAAGAAAAAGAAGAAGAAGAAGAAGAAAAAAGAAGAAAAAGAACAAAAAAAAAAAAAAAAAAGAAAAAAAGAAAGAAAAAAAGATAACAATAATCCATACCAAATCAAAGAACTAACAATCCATTCATACAATCACCATAACAACAGTCAACCACAATCACGATCTCGGGGCAGGAAATGGAACCCGAGGAACCACGTGTGACTGACAGCATCATTAAAATCCAGATGAAGTCGGAGGGACGTCTAGCGATTAAAAAAAAAATGGGATCCGCTTCACTGGGACTCTCGGATAAAACAAGGGAGGTAAGAAAGAAAGAAAGAAAAAAGAAAAGAAAAAAGGAAACGAAAAAGGAAAGAAAAAATGAAAAAAAGAAAAGAAAAAAGGAAAAGATAAGAAAAGAACGAAGTAAGTTCATAAAGAAAGAAAAAAGGAAAAGGAAAAATAAAAAAAGAAAAGAAAAAAGGAAAAGATAAGAAAAGAAGAAGGAAGGAAGTTCATAAAGAGAGAAAAAAAATAAAAAAAGGAAAAGGAAAAAATAATCACGAAAAAAAAGAGGAAAAATAAAAATAAAATAAAAGAAGAAGAAGAAGAAGAAGAAGAAGAAGAAAAGAAAAAGAAGGAGAAGAAGAGGAAGAAAGAAGAAGAAAGAAGAAGAAAAAAAAAGAAAAAGAACAAAAAAAGAAAAAAAAAAGAAAAAAAAAGATACTAATAACTCATGCCAAATCAAAGAACTAACAATCCATTCATACAATCACCATAACAACAGTCAACCACAATCACGATCTCGGGGCAGGAAATGGAACCCGAGGAACCACGTGTGACTGACAGCATCATTAAAATCCAGATGAAGTCGGAGGGACGTCTAGCGATTAAAAAAAATGGGATCCGCTTCACTGGGACTCTCGGATAAAACAGTGGATCGCCAAGGAAGGTAAGAAAGAAAGAAAGAAAGAAAGAAAAGAAAAAATGAAAAAAAGAAAGAAAAAAGGAAAAGATAAGAAAAGAAGGAAGGAAGTTCATAAAGAAAGAAAGAAAAAAAAAGGAAAAAAGAAAAAAAGAAAAAAGGACAAGATAAGAAAAGAAGAAGGAAGGAAGTTCATAAAGAAAGAACAAAGGAAAAGGAAAAATAAAAAAAGAAAAGAAAAAAGGGAAAAGATAAGAAAAGAACGAAGGAAGGAAGTTCATAAAGAAAGAAAAAAAAATAAAAAAAGGAAAAGGAAAAAATAATCACGAAAAAAAAAAGGAAAAATAAAAATAAAATAAAAGAAGAAGAAGAAGAGGAAGAAAAAGAAAAAGAAGGAGAAGAAGAGGAAGAAGAAGAAGAAAAAAGAAAAAGAAGAACAAAAAAAGAAAAAAAAAGAAAAAAAGATAACAATAATCCATACCAAATCAAGAACTAACAATCCATTCATCCAATCACCATAACAACAGTCAACCACAATCACGATCTCGGGGCAGGAAATGGAATCCGAGGAACCACGTGTGACTGACAGCATCATTAAAATCCAGATGAAGTCGGAGGGACGTCTAGCGATTAAAAAAAAATGGGATCCGCTTCACTGGGACTCTCGGATAAAACAAGGAAGGTAAGAAAGAAAGAAATAAAAAAGAAAAGAAAAAAGGAAAGAAAAATGAAAAAATAAAAGAAATGAGGAAAAGATAAGAAAAGA
>NC_091564.1:40464561-40479561 GCF_042767895.1 Penaeus vannamei | reverse complement strand
CTTCACAAGTCAAATTATGATCAGTCTACACTACAAAAAAAAAAACTAATATCCGCGACAAGAACCGAAGTAGTGTATCAAAACAAACCACTGGCGATGAAAAAGTAGCCATAGAATTACAGAAAGTAGGCAAAGTAGCCACAGAATTTCAGAAAGTAGCCATATAATTTCATTAAGTAGCAATAAAATTACAGAAAATTGCCAAAGTAGCCACAAAATTACAGAAAGTAGCCAAAATAGCCACAAAATTTCAGAAAGTAGCCACAGAATTACAGTCAGTAGCCACAGAATTTCAGAAAGTAGCCTTAGAATTTCAGAAAGTAGCCAAAATAGCCACAGGATTTCAGAAAGTAGCCACAGAATCAGAGCGATGCGCCTGCCACCCGGGATTACTTGTTCCTCGCAGCTGATGAAGCCTCCTGGCCCGCCGACGCTCGTTGGCTCGGCTCCTCCCCGAGTTATGGCCGGCTCCTTTAATTCTCGCCTCCCTCCTCCGATTCCTCATTCCTCAGCCAACCTCCGTGATCTTCCCCTCCTCCGTATATTCTCCTTTCCTTCTTATCCACTTCGCTTTGTATTTATAGTTCCTGTTTCCCCTTCCTTACTCTTTTTTTTTTTCTCTCAAGACTTCTCGTTCTTTGTTCCTCACCTCTGCTTCCTCTCCCTCTGGTCATCACAATTATATCTCCTCTCTTCTATGCCCTCTTCTCTCCCACGTCATCATTTCTTTCTGTTCTGTGTCCTCACTTCCCTTTTCCCTATTCTAAATGCTCCCATTTCCCTCTCTTCTATTCCACCCTTCCCTCTCTTCTCTTCTATTCCTCCCTTCCCTCTCTTCTCTTCTATTCCTCCCTTCCCTCTCTTCTCTTCTACTCCTCCCTGCCTCCTCCTTTCCCTCTCTTCTTCTCTCTCCTCCCTCCCCTTCCTCCCCGCCTCCTCCTCTCCCTCTCCTCTGTTCTCCCTCCCCTCCTCCTCCTCCTCTCCTTTCCCTCTCCTCTTTTCTCCTCCTCCTCCTCCTCCTCCTCCTCCTCCTCCTCTCCCTCTACCTTTCTTCTCTTCTCCTTCATCCTACTCCTCCTCTCCCTCCCCGGTGACAGAGCCAGACACATGCGATTGACTCCTCAAAGTCGGCGACGGCGAAATGGATTTTATTACTTTTAATCAACTCTCTCCTCCGAAGCCAAAACCGAATTGGATTTCTAACCCCCATACCCCTTCCCTTCCCCCTCTCCCCCACACACGCACCATTCACTCCTTGTTTTCCTTACCTTCGCTTTTCTCTCTCTCCGTTTCTGGTTCTCGACAGTTTCCCCCCCCACTGTTCTCTTCTTGCTTTCCTTCCCCTTCCTTTCGCTTTCTTCTCTCCCGTTTCTTGTTCTCGATATTTTAGGCCCCCCACCCCACCCTCCCTCTTTCCCCACCACTCACTTCTTGTTCTCCTTACCTTCACTGTTCTTCTCTCCGTTTCTGGTTCTCGACAGTTCTTTTCCCCCCACCGTTCTCTTCTTTGTTTTCCTTCCCCTTCCTTTCGCTTTTCTCTCTCCCGTTTCTTGTTCTCGATATTTTAAGCCCCCCCCCCCACCCTCCCTCTTTCCCCACCACTCACTTCTTGTTCTCCTTACCTTCGGTTTTCTCTCTCCATTTCTGGTTCTCGAGAGGTTTCCCCCACCGTTCTCTTCTTGTTTCCCTTCCCCTTCCTTTCGCTATTCTCTCCCGTTTCTTGTTCTCGATATCTTAAGCCCACCCCCACCCCCCGCCCATACCCCCACTCACTTCTTGTTCTCCTTACCTTCGCTCTTGTCTCTCTCTCCGTTTCTGGTTCTCGCCAGTTCTTTTTCCCCCAACCGTTCTCTTCATGTTTTCCTTCCCTTTCCTTTCGCTTTCTTCTCTCCCGTTTCTTGTTCTCGATATTCTACCCCCCCACCCTCCCTCCTTTCCCCACCACTCACTTCTTGTTCTCCTTACCTTCGCTGTTCTCTCTCCGTTTCTGGTTCTCGACAGTTCTTTTTCCCCCACCGTTCTCTTCTTGTTTTCCTTCCCCTTCCTTTCGCTTTCTTCTCTCCCGTTTCTTGTTCTCGATATTCTACCCCCCCCACCCTCCCTCTTTCCCCACCACTCACTTCTTGTTCTCCTTACCTTCGCTGTTCTCTCTCTCCGTTTCTGGTTCTCGACAGTTCTTTTTCCCCCACCGTTCTCTTCTTGTTTTCCTTCCCCTTTCCTTTCGCTTTTCTCTCTCCCGTTTCTTGTTCTCGATATTCTAACCCCCCCCACCCTCCCTCTTTCCCCACCACTCACTTCTTGTTCTCCTTACCTTCGCTGTTCTCTCTCTCCGTTTCTGGTTCTCGACAGTTCTTTTTCCCCCACCGTTCTCTTCTTTGTTTTCCTTCCCCTTTCCTTTCGCTTTTCTCTCTCCCGTTTCTTGTTCTCGATATTCTAACCCCCCCCCCAACCTCCCTCTTTCCCACCACTCACTTCTTGTTCTCCTTACCTTCGCTGTTCTCTCTCTCCGTTTCTGGTTCTCGACAGTTCTTTTTTCCCCACCGTTTCTCTTCTTGTTTTCCTTCCCCTTCCTTTCGCTTTCTTCTCTCCCGTTTCTTGTTCTCGATATTCTACCCCCCCCACCCTCCCTCTTCTCCACCACTCACTTCTTGTTCTCCTTACCTTCGCTGTTCTCTTTCTCCGTTTCTGGTTCTCGACAGTTCCCCCCCCCCACCGTTCTCTTCTTGTTTTCCTTCCCATTCCTTTCGCTTTTCTCTCTCCCGTTTCTTGTTCTCGATATCTTAAGCCCCCCCTCCCTCTTTTCCCCACCATTCACTTCTTTTCTCCTTACCTTCGCTGTTCTCTCTCTCTCCGTTTCTGGTTCTCGACAGTTTTTCCCCCACCGTTCTCTTCTCGTTTTCCTTCCCCTTCCTTTCGCTTTCTCTCCCGTTTCTTGTTCTCGATATCTTAAGCCCCCCCCCCTCCCTCTTTCCCCACCACTCACTTCTTGTTCTCCTTTCCTTCGCTGTTCTCTCTCTCTCTCCGTTTCTGGTTCTCGACACTTTTTCCTTCCACAGTTCTTTTCTTTTTTTCCTTCCCCTTTCTTTCGCTTTCTTCTCTCCCGTTTCTTGTTCTCGATATTTTAAGCCCCCACGTCCACCCTCCCTCTTTCCCCCACCACTCACTTCTTGTTCTCCTTACCTTCGCTGTTCTCTCTTTCCGTTTCTGGTTCTCGACAGTTTTTACCCCCCACTGTTCTCTTCTTGTTTTCCTTCCCCTTCCTTTCGTTTTTCTCTCCGTTTCTTGTTCTCGATATCTTAAGCCCGCCCCCCCCCCCGCCCATCCCCTCACCTTCCCTCCTCCCCCCTCCACACCCCCCTTGATTTCCTTAACCTTCGCCTTTTCCCTCCGTTTCGTGTTTTCGACAATTTTTTTTTCTTCTTCTTCTTCCCTTCTCTTTGTCTCTCTCTCTCTCCTCCCCTCCGAGTCTCGCTTCTCGTTTATTGTCGGTCCGTCTTTCATTCCCCTTCCCGCCCCCTTCGTGTGTATTGGCTTCTTTTTCACTCCCTTTTCCTCTCCTTTTATCCCTTTTCCATACACACACGCCTTTGTCGCTGTAGATTTTAAGTCACATTCAAGGAAAAACAAAAGGGTTATTCAAAGACAGGTCAGGAACTAATCAAAAACCCCAAGGGCCGGAAACGAGCGACGCAAAAACACACGCACACACACACACACACACACACACACGCACACGCACACGCACACGCACACGCACACACACAAATATCATAAAAATGTCGTAGGATGTACGGGAAAATAAATAAAATCGTATTTACTCGTAATCTTAACTTTTCCTTAAGGTAAAAGTATCATTCTCCCTCCATCATCAAGGTTTCAATAAGTCATTTCCGTTTTTCTGCTTAAAGTTGTAAAAAAGGGGAAAAAAATGAAAGAAAGAAAGAAAAAATAGTGGTTCTGCTAAAAGTTATAAAAAAGGAAGATGCTCAAAGTTGTAAAAAAAATGAAAGAAAGAAAAAGGTCTTCCACCTAAAAGTTATAAAAAAGGGAAAAAAGACAGAGACAAAATGAATGAAAGAAAGAAAAGAAAAGAAAAGAAAAAAACACCTAGCAACACATGCCATTTGATACGACAAGCTCTTGAATTGAGGACATAAATATTCAGCAATCATTTGTTGCGATTTAGGAGATCGGAACCAATTATTGTTGCGGATATGAATATTCAGTTCTGTACGTCTCTTTTTTTTTCTCTCTCTCTCTTTTCCTCTTCCCCCCTCTCTCTCCCCCTCTCTCTCGCTTTTCCTCCCGTCCTCTCTCTCTCTCTCTTCCTCTCCTCTCCCTCTCTCTCTCTTTTCCTCTCCTCTCCCTCTCTCTCTCTTTTCCTCTCCTCTCCCCCACTCTCCGTCTCTCTTTTTCCCTTCTCCCTCTCTCTCTTTCCTCTCCCTCTATCTTCCTCTCCCACTCTCTCTTTCCTTCTCCCTCCCTCACTCTCTCTTTTCTTCCTCTCTCTCTTCTCTCCTTCCGTCTTTCTCTTTCCTCTCCTCTTCATCTCTCTCTCTCACTGTGTGTATGTGTGTTAAAAGAGAGAGAGAGAGAGAGAGAGAGAGAGAGAGAGAGAGAGAGAGAGAGAGAGAGAGAGAGAGAGAGAGAGAGAGAGAGAGAGAGAGAGAGAGAGAGAGTCACAGAGAGCGTGCCCATTTGGCATAGCTGCGTGTACAAATGAAAGTTTATTGTTCCAACTGACTCAAAAGCTGCCTGTTCCTTGAAATAATTAGCCTTATTTTCGAGTCAACTACGAGCCACGAGCTTATCTTCATTTCACATAAAGTAAAACGTGTTGCTTAATATGATAATGGAGGTGAGTAACCGTACAAAACTTTTTTCTTTTTATTCCATGACAAAGGGCCACCACCACCTTTCCTGCTGGTGCCCGGTGACACCCTTCTGGATCAAGCACGAAGGAAGACGAGACAAAGGGGACAAGAGCGGAGCAAAGGCCGCAAGCACAGCAATCCAAAAGGGAGTCTAAAGATCCTTCCTGCCTTTGACGAGTGTTCCTTCCCATCTCCAGCGCCCCCCCGACTGCCGACCCGGTCCTTATTTGTAGTGATGTCGGCGCCCAAGACGTCCGTCAACCGACAAGCCATCGATCCGGGGCGTTCGGATAAGACGTCGCTCTAGAACGGCTCTTCGCTGCCTTACAACGAGGCTGCGTTATTGCTGCCGACGTCACAGAGAAAGCCAATATGCGGCGTAATGCTGTCTTTACGGTCCGCACGCCGGGATCGTCTGAACCCTCGCGAAAATGGCTGCTCGCTCGGAGATGCGGACCGGGGAGGCTTACTTGCCAACGCCTAGGCTTTTCTTCTTCACTGCCGGTTTATACAAAGTCCATCCGAACGGCGTCTGAACGATCTCCTTCCGAGTAAACGAAAGCGGCTCGCCGAGCGGGGACTGAGAGCCGCGAGGATACGGGGCTTAAGAAAAGGGCTTTGGCTCCCCTTCCCCGCAAGCCCTCTCCCCTTCCTCTTCCTACTCGCTTTTCCCTTATACTTTTAGCCAAATGAATATAGAGCGTCGGAGCGTCAGCCCCCTCTCTGCTTCCTCTTCTTAGCGGCTGCCCTTCTGCCCTCCTGTCCCTTCTCTAGGAGGGGAGGGGGGATGGCCAGGTCTTGGGTGGCGCAGGGGGGGAAGTTATCCTTTTTTTTATTTTTATGAAAGAGAATTTCTATAATAAATAATCGAAATTCGCAGACAATCCTTCTCATGTATCACGCTCTATTCTCGCCGTTCGTTAACATTACCCTTGAATTCATCCCCCTCTATTCTCCACACCATCCCCATCCCTTCCGCAACGTGCCCGCATGAATCCTGCAACCCAGCGGCGTGGAACAAAACAATCGCCTTTGGTTGAGCCGAAGCCTTCCGCAAGAAGCAGGATATCCATCCCTCCTCCTTCCATCCTCCCCTAATCCTCACTGCTTTTATTTCCCTCCCCTCGGTTGGGGTTCCGGTAAACCCTAAGTGCTTGAGAAGTGGCTGGGCGGGGCTTAATGGGGAAATGAGAGAGCGATGAGTGGGTGGATCCGCAAGAACATGTAGGCGGGGCTTAAGTGCCTTTTTCTGCATGGCTCAGCGACATGTTCATATCACTCGCTTCTGGCCCAATATGTCTTCGTGGCAGATAACATTTACTTCACTGATTATGCATATCGGAAATTGTAACATTTACTTCATTGATTATGTATATCGGAAATTGTAACATTTACTTCACTGATTATGCATATCGGAATTTGTCGATTAGCTTGTTCATCTTCGCAAAACCGAACCCTCAAAATAACGATAACCGAAAAAAAAAAGAAAAATGGCAGATAGACAATGGTCACGTTACTAGAGCGACGTAACGATCGTTTTCCCCGACAGAAAGTTACCGACACCCGACCGTGAAGGCGAATGAAAGCATACCCCCCCCCCTCACCACCTCCCCGATTAATGAGAACGACCTGCGTGACTTTCCTCGTGGATGCAGATGCACTTAACTCCTTAATCTCTCTCTCTCTCTCTCTCTCTCTCTCTCTCTCTCTCTCTCTCTCTCTCCTCAACCATTCGATGCTTTTAACCATACAGATTTCCTTAAAAGCTCACACGCTCTTAAATTTGCATCGACCCGCAGTAAATCTGGTCGCCGGCACTTAGCGCTGAGGGGAAAGAGACAGGCCTACGGCAGCTCTCCGAAGCTCTCCCAGGCCGAAGCTCCCCTTGCTGCCCCGAGCCGAGTGGTGGCCGCCCCGACAACGCTCCGACGGGGAAAGAAGGCTCCGACAGATTTTTTAAAGATTTTTTAAGATTTAAAGATTTAGTTTTAATTCCATTTGTTACAATGGATATTCTTTGCTGTGACGTACTGTCTGTTTTATTTTGCCCAAATCTCCCCCTGTGTGCAAGGAGTGGCCGGGGATACCACTCACTGGCCGGGCGTGGGATTGAACGCAGGTCCGCAAGACTGCTAGACCAGCACCTTACCGCTGCGCCAGCACAGCACAGCACAGAGGCCTCGGCAGAGACGCATCCGAAACTCAGCGGACTCGAAAGGCGATGCGAGAGGAGGCCGGGGAGAGAAACGGACGGGGATTGTGCTTCGGAACCGTTCTTAGCGAAAGGCGGTGGGGGGTTAGGGGAGAGAGAGGGAAAATGAGGGAGGGATGGGGGGATGGATGGGGGATGGGTGGAGGGAGGGAGGGGGTAGGGAGGTAGGGGGAGAGAGAGGGAAAATGAGGGAGGGATGGGGGAGGGGGTAAGGAGGTAGGAGAGAGAGAGAGAGAGAGTAATAATAATAATTATAATAGGGAGGAAGAAAGAGAGGGGGAAGGGAGAGGGAGGGAGTGGGAGCGAGAGGGAGGGAGGGAGGGAGGGAGGGAGAGAGGGAGAGAGCGAGCGAGCTGAGGGGAGAGGGAGGGAGGGAGGGAGGGAGGGAGGGAGGGAAAGAGAGAGAGAGCAGAGGGGAGAGATGAAGTAGTGGGAGGGGGAGGGAGAAGGATGGATGGAGGGAGAGAGAGAGAGAGAGAAATACGAGGGAAAGAAAGAGAAAAAAAGAAAGAAGAAAATACGGAGAGAAAGACAAAAACAGAACCCCTACAAAAGACCCACCCCGAGACAGAGAAGGCAAGCAAAACCCCACCCTACAAACAGAGACAAACCCCCACCACCATCCCCGCACTCCAACCCCCACACTCCAGGCCGGCCCGAGTCGTCCTCCGAGGGCCCCGGCGAAGCTCCCCCCCCGACGGCGCTGTCAGGCTCGGCGCCGCGACACCCGCCGCCGAGGGGAAAATTCCGTGGTGTTCTGCGCCGCGGACGCTTATAGCACTGTCTCCATGACGATGAGGTGAGGCACGGCAGAGGCGACCGTGCGAGCTGCATCGACTAGTCACGCCAAGCGGAGCATTGCTGGATTTCACTGGCACGCAACCTGCATTGGTGACCTTTTAGTCGACCCGGGAATAGTGACAAGAGATACAGAATAGTGTAGGTCATATAACTTCCTACTTCAATCATCTTTTTCTTATCAATACCACTGCTACAATCAATAACAGTGGCATTAATAACAATAACAATAGTAAGTCGCAGAACACCGTGCCCAATGACCGAATGCAGCTCAAGGTATTAAATACTATTCACGTTCAACGTTCTTATATAAATAGGGGGGGGGGGTAAGGCTACAAAGGCGAGGGCAGCGGACTGTAAGGAAACCATACAATTAAAGGTAAACAAGAGGCAGTAATAACGACAGCAGTTGTAGCGAAGGCGGTAATAACAGTACAACAATATCACTTGTAATAGAATTAGCATTTGGAATAACATAGATAAAACCAAGAAAACTATAACCACAGAATGATAAAATAAATTCATAAAGCATAAAAATACGTAGTATTAGTATTTGCAATAACATTTACAAAACAAAACAAAACAAAAATATATAAATAACTGCAGCATGATAAAATAAAATCACATACAAAACAGAAAAAAACGTAGAATTGGCATTTGCAATAATATAGATAAAACCAAAAATATATAACCACATCATAATATATAATCACATAGCAGAAAAAAACGTAGTATTAATATTTGCAATAACATTAACAAAACCAAAAAACTACAACCGCAGCATGATAAAACAAAAGCACACACAAAGCAGAATAAAAAGACGATCACCCCCCCCCCCAAAAAAAAAAAAATCCTGAAGAAACCGCCAGCCATCGCGAATCGCAGAATATTCCTCGAGAACCTTGACCTCCTTCGCCGGATCCCTCCACGTTCCCTGGGCCTCCGCGGGCGTCCTGGCAACGGATCCCCGAGCCACGAATCCGGATCAAAACAAACCACGAAAAGATACGACCGAACCCCATTTCGAACAGCAGTTAATTACCGTTAATGAGAGAATAACAACAAGCTGCAATTAAGATCCTAATCACTCTCCTTCTGCTGGTACCGCTGCCTCTTCCTTATGTAAATCATTGATACTGAATCGGAAATAAAATAGCAATTTGGAAAAAAAAAAAAAAATCCTCACGGCCTCCAAGTCGATTTGCATATCGCAGTCACACGCATATTCCGCTGGAGACTTTGCGGGTTGCAGCAGCGGGGAGGGAGGGGGGGAGGGAAGGACAGGGGGAATGAGAGAGAGAGGGGGGGGAGGAGGGAGGGAGGGGGTGGGAGGGAGAGGGAGGGAGGGAGGGAGGGAGGAAGGGAGGGAGGGAGAGAGAGAGAGAGAGAGAGAGAGAGAGAGAGAGAGAGAGAGAGAGAGAGAGAGAGAGAGAAAGAGAGAGAGAGAGAGAGAGAGAGAGAGAGAGGGGGGGAGGGGAGAGGGGAGAGGAGGGGAGAGGAAAGGACAGGTGGAATGGAGAGAGAGAGAGAGACAGAGAGAGAGAGAGAGAGAGAGAGAGAGAGAGAGAGAGAGAGGGAGGGAGGGAGGGAGGGAGGGAGGGAGAGGGAGAGGGAGAGGGAGAGGGAGAGGGAGAGGGAGAGAGAGAGAGAGAGAGAGAGAGAGAGAGAAGAGAGAGAGAGAGAGAGAGAGAGAGAGGGGGAGAGGGAGAGAGAGAGAGGGGGTAAAGAGAAGGATAATGATAGAGAGGAGAGAGAGAGGAAGTGAGACGAAGAGGGGAATAAAAAAGAAGAAAGAAAGAAAGAAAGTAAGAAAGAGAGACAGACAGAGGCGGAGGAGAGAAACAGACACTGAGGCAGCAACAGAGGGGAAAAAATGGATAGAACGAGGAAGAGAGAGGAAGGGAGAGAGAAAGAGAGAGACAGAGAGGGCTGTCATTACCGATGTTCCCCAACTGAAGGGAACAGCTGATTATAGGAAGGAAGTTGAGCAGGAGGGGGGGCATGGGGGGGGGGAGGGAGAGGGTTGCGCGGAAATGGAAATGAGGGAGAGAGGAGAGAAGAAGATAAGGAGGAGAGAGAAGTCAATAGAATGGGGGAGAGAGAGAGGGTTGCGCGGAAATGGAAATGAGAAAAAGAGGAGAGAAGATAAGGAGCAGACAGAGAAGTCGATAGAATGGGGGAGAGAGAGAGAGAAAGAGAGAGAGCGGGAGAACACGTGAGTCCGTCGAAGGGAGTGGCGGAGGGGAGCAAGCGAGGGGAGAGACTCAAGCACAGGAGTGGAGTTGGGGGTCTGGAGGGTGTGTGTGGAGGGGGGGGGGGAGTCCGGCGCACGCAACGGCAGGTCAACAAGGTAGGCGTGGAGGGCGGCGCCGAGCGGGTGAACAGCGACACAGAGAAGGAAAACTAGGAAAACTAGGAAAACAGGAAAACTAGGAACACTTAGGAAAATTGGGAAACTTGGGAACACTTAGGAAAACAGGAAAACGGGAAAACTTAGGATAACTAGGAAAACTAGGAAAACGGGAAAGCTTCGGAAAACTAGGAAAACTAGGAAAACTTAGGAACACTTAGGAAAACGGGAAAACTTAGGAAAACTAAGGATAATTAGGACACCTTAGGAAAACTAGGAAACTGAAGGACGGGGGAAGAGTCGTAGACGAACAAGGTTGCGGTCCTGTATTCCACGAGTCTCAAACGCACACACACACACACGCACACACAAACTCCATACAGTAAAGAGCTTGCTGACCGATTCCTGACCGGCGTCCGTTCCGCCACTTAGCCGAGAGCGCGCCACCCCCTTTCGCGCCCTCACGCCCGTCCATCCGAGAACATCCCCCTCTCCTCCCTTCCCCTCCCCCCTCCTCTCCAGAAGGGGGCGTCACCCAGGACACGTGACGAACACCGCCCCCCCTTTCTCTTCGCCACAGGACCACCATTTCGCGAAAAGGGGACAATTCACTCCTTCCTCTTTTACTGTATATATATATATATTCTTTTCAGCGGCGTCCTCCCTAACATCTCTTTTCACTACCGTCATTTTCCTTCTCCCTCTTTCCTCTTTATTACTTTTATCCTTTCCCCTTTTTTTTACTGCGCCCTGCTTCCCATTCCCCTTCCTCGCCCTCCTCGCCCACTTCCTCCTCCCCCTTCGCTCCCAGCGTGTGGCGTCGCTGAAAATGGTAATAACCTCAACGGCAGCCACGGGGCGCCGATGCTCTGTATATTATTTCACTGCACCAAAATCTCCTTTCGTCTTGTGCTCACGCCTCCCTTCGCCGCCCCACCCTTCCAGGCCCCCCGCCCCACCCTTCCAGTCTCCCTCTCCTCCGCCCCGCCCCCCGCCCCACCCTTCCAGTCTCCCCTCTCCCCCCGCCCCCGCCCCACCCTTCCAGTCTCCCTCTCCTCCGCCCTTTCCCCCGCCCCCTCCCCTCCCCCTTCCAGCGTCCCTCTCCTCATCCCAGGCCCCCTTTCTAGCCTCCTTCTACTCCTATCTGCCCCCCCCTCCGTCCCATCCTTCCAGTCTTCCTCTCCACCTCACTGTCCCCCCTTTCCAGCCTCCCTCTCCTCCTATCTGTCCCACCCATCGTCCCATCCTTCCAGCCTCCCTCTCCACCTCACTGTCCACTCTCCTCCTCCCTATCCCCTCCCCTACCCCGCCCCTTCCAGCCCCCTCTCCTCCTCCCTACCCCACCCCTTCCAGTCCCCCTCTCCCTCCTCCCTACCCCCTCCCTACCCCATCCCTTCCACTCCCCTCTCCCCCACCCCTCATCCCCTACCCACCCCATCCACCCCCCCTCTCCCCCCCTACCCTTCACCCACTTCTAACCTCCTCTCCCTTGGCCTCCGCAGCTCGCCCTCCGACCCCGCTCAGCCTCTTCTGCCTTCAGCATTCGGCCTGAAAGCCTCCTTCAAGCACCATCGTAGGCCTAATTGTCTCCTCTGAGCCTAAACGCCCGTCTCTTCGGCATCTCGTAAACGTGATTTATCCCGACCATTCGGATCTTGGCTTCTCCCCCCTCCCCCCTCCGCCCTCCCCCCCCTAAAGCAAGGCGATAAATTCCGATTTCACAGAATATCCTCTTAAGACCCTTGAGAATTGAGAATTACGTTTCCTTCTTCGTCTTCAACTGATCTTCTGATATAAAACAATTCATTAAAAATAATAAATAATAATAACAATAATAAAATAAAAAAGCAATAAAAAATAAAATAATAAAAATATCAGCGTCTGGAACTCATCATAAATGAATCATAGGGCCTGATACATGTTGTAATTAAGTTAATCCTATAACCTGGATCTTCCTCTAATTAAATGAATCCTAGAGCATGCTGTAATCAAGTGAATCCTAGAGCCTGGATCATGCTGTAATCAAGTGAATCCTAGAGCCTGGATCATGCTGTAATCAAGTGAATCCTAGAGCCTGGATCATGCTGTAATCAAGTGAATCCTAGAACCTGGATCATGCTGTAATCAAGTGAATCATATAGCCTGGAGCATGCTGTAATTAAATGAATCCTAGTGCCTGGATCAAGCTGTAAATAAGAGAATGCTGTAATTAAGTGAATCTTAGAGCCTGGATCAAGCTGTAAATAAGAGAATCCAAGAGCCTGGAGCATGCCGTAACTAAGAAAACCGACTCCATTAATTTGTTTCCGCATAATAAACCACTGAGTCTACGAGGAACCCCCGACCTCCACGCAAGCCATAGGGGCAGCATAGGCAGCATATGGGTGCCTCCGGACTCACATACCGGGGCAGCATATGCGTGTCTCCGGACTCACATACCGGGACAGCATAGGCAGCATATGGGTAAAATATTCGTGTCTCCGGACTCACATACCGGGACAGCATAGGCAGCATATGGGTAAAATATTCGTGTCTCCGGACTCACATACCGGTTCAGCATAGGCAGCATATGGGTGAAATATTCGTGTCTCCGGACGCACATTACTCAGACCCATCCCATCCATGCATAAGCCCGCGCCCTCGCAATCTCCTCAGGCCCTTCCCTTCGACAGGAGAAATTTCCTTTAGGCCTACCCAAGCGTCTGGAGAAACCACAGTATTCCCGTGGGAGGGGGAGGGGGGAGAGGGGAGGAGGAGGAGGAGGAGGAGGAGGAGGAGGAGGAGGAGGAGGAGGGAGAGAGGAGGAGGGAGAGAGGAGGAGGGAGAGAGGAGGAGGGAGAGAGGAGGAGGAGGAGGAGGAGGAGGAGGAGGAGAGGAGGAGGGGAGGAGGAGGAGGAGGAGGAGGAGGAGGGGGAGGAGGAGGAGGAGGAGGGAGAGAGGGGCGCCATCCCCTTCTCCCTGGCCGTATCTTAGCGCCTTCCATAACCGAATTATAAAACGGCGTCTAAGTGGATTACGTTATCGCTGGCATAATACCACGAGGGGGGGAGTGGGGCTGTCGACCTCGCTATAAAAATCTGTTCTCACCCTTCTGTCCGCTTCCTTCTCACCCCTCTTTCCCCTATTCCCCTTTCTCCTTCTCTCCCCTCGTTCCCCTTTCTCCTTCTCTCCCCTTTCTCCTTCTCTCCCCTCTTTCCCCTATTCCCCTTTCTCCTACTCCCCCCTCTTTGCCCTTTCTCCTTCTCCTCTTTTCGCTGCTGCTCTTATTCTGGAGATCTTTAGTCCCCTCCCCTTCTTCGGGATTCCTCGTGTTGGCTTTTCCTCCTCTGTCTTGATGTCTTGTTCTCCCGACTGCCTTTCCTTCCCCGTCTCGGATCCCCTGCTTTCATTTCCACTCGCTGCCATTTTCCTTGTCCTCCTCCTCCTTCCTGTCCTTGTCCTCCTCTTCCTCCGTGTCCTCCTTCTCCTCTTCCTCCTTGTCGTCGTCCTCTTCCTCCGTGTCCTCCTTCTCTTCCTCCTTGTACTCCTTCTCCTCTTCCTTTTGCTCCCTGTCCTCCTCCTCTTCCTTTTGCTCCCTGTCCTCCTCTTCCTCTTGCTCCCTGTCCTCCTCTTCCTGCCTCCCTGTCCTCCTCCTCCTCTTCCTCCCTGTCCTCCTCTTCCTGCCTCCCTGTCCTCCTCTTCCTTTCTGTTCTCCTCTTCCTCCCTTTCCTCCTCTTCCTGCCTCCCTGTCCTCCTCCTTCTCCTCCTCCTCTTCTTCCTCCTCCTCCTCCCAAGAAGACCCCTCGCGCTGTTCCAACTCGCTCGTTCTTCCTCGTTCTTTCTCTCTCTTCTTGCTTCCACGATCTGGACGAAACTTCAAGCCCACGCACACAGACGCATCTGTGTGTGTGTGTGTGTGTGTGTGTGTGTGTGTGTGTGTGTACGCGCCTCCATGGGCTAGGCCTGACTCTTGAGACGAGAACCATTAATTTCCAGTTTCCCTGCCCCCCGACCCCACCCTTCCCTCCTTCCCTCGCTCTCTCCCTCTCTTCTTCAAGCTCCTCTCTCCCGTACACATTTCTTCCCCATTTGCTCTCTCTCTTACCCCATTTGTCCTTCCCTCATTTCCTTTCCTTCACCCTTCTTTCTGAAACCTATTCCTCTTCTCCTTCATACATCCCTTCCTTATTCCTTTATTTCCCTTACTCTTTCCTCCCTCCGTCTTTCTATATTCCTCGCCCCTCCCTTCCTCCTCTTCCCCCTGCGACCCTCTTTGTCTCCTTGACTCCTCTCTTTCCACATTCTCTCTCTCTCTCTTCTCTCTGTCATTCCTCTCATTCTCCTCTCTCTCTCATTTCTCCTCCTCTCTCATTTCTCCCCTTTCTTCTCTCTCTCATTCCTCCCCTCTCTTCTCTCTCTCATTCCTCCCCCTCTCTTCTCTCTCTCATTCCTCCTCCTCTCTCTCCTCTCATTCCTCCGACCCTCTCTCTCTCATTCCTCTCCCCCTTCTCCTCTCTAACCCTTTCTCCCTCACACCTCACCCCTCCTTATCTCATTCCTTGCCTCCCTCACCCCTCCCCTTCCTTCCCTCCCTTCCCTCCCCCTTCCCTCCCAAGTCTGAAATGCAATTATTATTCCTGCATGAGCCAGATTCATTAAGCGATTCCCTGTTTAGAATACATTACAATAACAAAGCGAGACTCTCCCTTTACACGGCCGAGGGGGAGCGTCTTCCACCCTACTTCCACCCTTCTGCCTCGCCCTTAACCCTAATCTTTGGAAAAAAA
>NC_091564.1:40454561-40462061 GCF_042767895.1 Penaeus vannamei | reverse complement strand
GGGGGACAGCGTATAAAACCGCCGCGGGAGAAATGAAACGAACAGTAAATGCAAATCGCCGCTGCAGCTGTGCTATGCATGCTGATACAGCCTTCGGCCGCAGCGGCTGCCCTTCGCTACAGAAGCGAGGCCGGAAGGGGGGGGGGGGCTCCGCGAGGGAGGCAGCGAGGAGGACCTTCTTCAGCGCCGCCGAAGGACTTTTCGAAAGGAAGACGAGGAAGCAGGAGGGAAGGATCGGTGGAAAGAGAGAGAGAGAGACAGAGAGAGAAAGAGAAAGAGAAAGAGAGAGAGAAAGAGAGAGAGAAAGAGAAAGAAAGAGAGAGAGAGAGAAAGAGAGACAGACAGAAAGAGAAAGAGAGAAAGAGAGAAAGAGAAAGAGCGAGAGAAAGAGAGAGAAAGAGAGAGAAAGAAAGAGAAAGAGAGAGAGAAAGAGAGAGAAAGAGAAAGAGAAAGAGAGAGAAAGAGAGAAATAGAAATAGAAAGCGAGAATCCCAACAGAGTGTATAGGACCTTCCAATATTACTCAGAGGCAATGGAGCCGCGAAGCAATCAAGCAAGCAGAGGCCGACGGAGGGAGAGGCTCAAGCCCGCCCAGATCGATGCCTCGGGTGATCCAGCGTTGAGGGACGCGGCGTGATGCACCAGGTGTCAAGAAGAAAAAAAAATAGCTTTCAAATACACAAATGTTCACATACGCATCTGTCAACATGGATCTGCTTGTAGAGGGCATGTTGCTATAGGCCTACACTTTGCACCGTAGTCCACAGGGGGGAAGACTGATCCCCAAGGAGTCGTAGTGTTTTTTTATTTTCCCCGAACGAGTCCATAGTCATAGTCCTCCCACCAAAGCCTCCCGCAACGAGAGTGTACAATAAACAATTTCATATATTTTTAGTCGTACTGTGAACACGGTTCGTTACTTAACAAACAATCAAAAACAAAAAAAATCCCGTTTTTAGCTCCACATTGCTCTTCTTCAGCATAAACATTACACTTTAGGAAGACTTACACGTATAACGATTATTTCCATTACACATCCCCTTTGTCTTCTCTGAATGTAACGTACACTGCTATTTCCCTAACATACAGAAATTATATTTTTCGTTACTTTTCCTTATGAATATGGGCTGTCGCTTTGAATATCTATCCCGCACTATGGACTGCGGTTTTGAATATCTATCCTGCAATACGCTCTGTAAATCTAAATATTTACCCTGTAATACGGACTGCAGATTACGAGCTCAATCCTTGAGGAGTGGCAAGTAGAGACGATCAATGCCGTATGCAATACTGCAACGTTCGTGGACTGCATGATGATAGCACCGCCGACCTCGCGGTAGCCTACAGATCTATACTTTACTTGTGAGTCCCTTGGTACCCTGAGGGAGGCCTGTCTACGTGCCTATTCGTGCATGTTCAAGGAGACCTGTACATCTTTTGGCTATATACATCTGGAATGATTACTCTGCTTCTGGTTCGTTGTGGATGCAGGTGAATGTGTATACAAAGGAAAAAAAGGAAAGAAAGAAAGAAAGAAAGAAAGAAAGAAAGAAAGAAAGAAAGAAAGAAAGAAAGAAAGAAAGAAAGAAAGAAAGAAAGAAAGAAAGAAAGAAAGAAAGAAAGAAAGAAAGAGAAAGAAAGAAAGAAAGAAAGAAAGAAAGAAAGAAAGAAAGAAAGGAAAGAAAGAAAAGAAAAAAGAAGAAAAAGACGCACATAAGCTAATTGTTTACCGGACTTCGTTTTGTTACAATCCGAACGTGGATAATAGTATTTCACCAGCTTTTACTCAAGTCAGAGGGGCTTTTCACCCAAGGTTCTATACTGAGAAAATTGCAAAAGAATATGACGATACGGTAATGTTCTCTCTCACAAGGACTGGAAAGCCGTTCTGAAAGTGTTATTCATATCAGCAAGCCGATTTAATCTCTCTCTCTCTCTCTCTCTCTCTCTCTCTCTCCCTCTCTCTCCCTCTCTCTCCCTCTCTCTCCCTCTCTCTCCCTCTCTCTCCCTCTCTCTCTCCCTCCTCTTCCCTCTCCCTCTCCCTCTCCCTCTCCCTCTCTCCCTCTCCCCTCTCCCTCTCTCCTCTCTCCTCTCTCCCTCTCTCCCTCTCCTCTCTCCCTCTCCCGCCCCTCTTCTTTCACTCCTATCTCGTTTCCCTTTTCCTACCACGTCAGTCTACAAATATTGTTTGCAAGAAAGGTCGTTCGAGAAGACAAGCCCGACGAGTGAATTCGTCCTCGTATTCTGACGCCTTTGAAATACGGATGAATACGGAAATGCCTCTTAAGGAGTCTTGACCTAAGGGAGAAATTTCCTTCCATAAATAAATAAATAATAAATGAATAAAATAAAAAGCCGGTATAAAAATGGCAGTTAAAAAACCCAAAACCTGTCAAAGTTTGGTTCTTTCGAATTAAAAATTCAGTTTCATCATATTTAATTAAACCCGATGGTGTTATTCATTTTCGAGAGCAAAAAAAAGAGACCTATTTTTGCCGCGTCATTTTTGAAGTGAGAAGCGCCCGATGCTCGCTACTGTATTGGTCAGCCACGTGTTGCTGACTCGGAACTGAAATAAAATGAATATCCTTTCCCTTGATCTAGATGCTTCTGGAAGTAAAATCACCCGCAGTAGCATTTCTTTCCCATCAAATGACACGAAATTATTTCTTTTTCGGAAATGACAAGACACACCACCTCACCGACACCTTTACGGACAGGAGTGGCCCTGAGAGTCGCACCTGGCTCGCGCACGCCCACCGCCCGCCCGCCCGCGTGATCCCCGCCAGCATGCAAAGCGGCCAACCCAAGGCCACAGCAGCCTCCCCCCCCCCCCATCGGCGCCCTCGACAGCCGGGCGACGGGAGCCGATGCCCGTCCCTCGTCAGCCGCAGATGTCCCGGCGCACCTCGCTCGCACTTGCCTTGATCCTCTCTCTTCTTTCTCTTTATCTGTCTGTTCCTCTTCCCTCTCTCTCCCTGCATCCTTCTCTCACCTCGTCCCTCCCCACCTCCCTCTCTTCCCCCTCTTCCCTTTCCCCTCTCCCTCCCTCCTCTCTCGAATTCTCCCAACCCTCTCCCTCCTCCCCCCTTTCATTTCCTCCCTCTCTCCTCTCCTCTCCCTCCCTACCCCCTTTATCTGTACGTGTGCGTGGATGCTTGTACATGCGAGCAGGCAGGCGTGTGCACGTGCGTTCCGAGCGCCCGCGACGCCCTGCTCTTAATCCCCATTATAAAATCTGGCAATAAGTAATCCCTGGGCGGCCGGGGCGACACGCGCGTCATGTCCCGCGACGAGGAAGTGGCGCTTGCGAGGCGAGGCTTTGCGAGGCGAGGCTTCACGAGGCGAGGCTTCGCGAGGCGAAGCTTTGCGAGGCGAGGCTTTGCGAGGCGAGGCTTCGCGAGGCGAGTCTTCACGCGGCGAGGCTTCACGAGGCGAGGCTTCACGAGGCGAGGCTTCGCGAGGCGAGGCTTCACGCGGCGAGTCTTCGCGAGGCGAGTCTTCACGCGGCGAGGCTTCACGAGGCGAGGCTTTGCGAGGCGAGGCTTCGCGAGGCGAGGCTTCACGCGGCGAGGCTTCACGAGGCGAGGCTTTGCGAGGCGAGTCTTCACGAGGCGAGGCTTTGCGAGGCGAGGATTTGCGAGGCGAGGCTTCGCGAGGCGAGGCTTCACGAGGCGAGGATTTGCGAGGCGAGGCTTCACGAGGCGAGGCTTTGCGAGGCGAGGCTTCACGAGGCGAGGATTTGCGAGACGAGGCTTCACGAGGCGAGGCTTTGCGAGGCGAGGCTTCACGAGGCGAGGATTTGCGAGACGAGGCTTCACGAGGCGAGGCTTTGCGAGACGAGGCTTCACGAGGCGAGGCTTCACGAGGCGAGGATTTGCGAGGCGAGGATTTGCGAGGCGAGGCTTCACGAGGCGAGGATTTGCGAGACGAGGCTTCACGAGGCGAGGCTTTGCGAGGCGAGGCTTCACGAGGCGAGGATTTGCGAGGCGAGGCTTCACGAGGCGAGGATTTGCGAGACGAGGCTTCACGAGGCGAGGATTTGCGAGACGAGGCTTCACGAGGCGAGGATTTGCGAGACGAGGCTTCACGAGGCGAGGATTTGCGAGACGAGGCTTCACGAGGCGAGGCTTTGCGAGACGAGGCTTCACGAGGCGAGGATTTGCGAGACGAGGCTTCACGAGGCGAGGATTTGCGAGACGAGGCTTCACGAGGCGAGGCTTTGCGAGGCGAGGCTTCACGAGGCGAGGATTTGCGAGGCGAGGCTTCACGAGGCGAGGCTTCACGAGGCGAGGATTTGCGAGACGAGGCTTCACGAGGCGAGGATTTGCGAGACGAGGCTTCACGAGGCGAGGCTTTGCGAGCACGCTGCTGCACACGCGGCGAGCGCGCGAGCACGTAGCAGCGCCGCCGCTCGCGACGGCACGATGAAAAATAAATAAAATAGCTGGGCGTTCGAGCAGGACTCCCCGATCCTTCAGCATCATCGCGAGGCGAGGCTTCGCGAGGCGAGTCTTCACGCGGCGAGGCTTCACGAGGCGAGGCTTCGCGAGGCGAGTCTTCACGCGGCGAGGCTTCACGAGGCGAGGCTTTGCGAGGCGAGGCTTCGCGAGGCGAGTCTTCACGCGGCGAGGCTTCACGAGGCGAGGCTTTGCGAGGCGAGGCTTCGCGAGGCGAGTCTTCACGCGGCGAGGCTTCACGAGGCGAGGCTTTGCGAGGCGAGGCTTCACGAGGCGAGGCTTCACGAGGCGAGGATTTGCGAGGCGAGGCTTCACGAGGCGAGGCTTCGCGAGGCGAGGCTTCACGAGGCGAGGATTTGCGAGACGAGGCTTCACGAGGCGAGGCTTTGCGAGCACGCTGCTGCACACGCGGCGAGCGCGCGAGCACGTAGCAGCGCCGCCGCTCGCGACGGCACGATGAAAAATAAATAAAATAGCTGGGCGTTCGAGCAGAACTCCCCGATCCTTCAGCATCATCGCAAGCATTCCGCGGCGCCGCTCGCCAGACAACGACCGCTCGCGAAGGCCATAAAACGCCACGGCCGGAGCACCAGCAGGCGGGCGGCGACCAACGCGTGAATGCCTCGCCGGGGGACGGGCGGCGCCCACGGGGAGGCTTCTGGCCCGCCTCTTTTCCTCGCTCTTCTTCTCTCCTTCTTCTTCCCATCTTCCTCAAGCCCTTTCTGAGGTTCCGCTCCTCTGTCCTTTCCCTGCCTGGTTATCACGCACATATAACTTTACGAGTATATAATATACATATAAAAAATCATATTATATAAATCATACCAATAAAAGTATTTGTGTGTATGTGTATGTGTGTGTGTGTGTGTGTGTGTGTGTGTGTGTGTGTGTGTGTGTGTGTGTGTGTGTGTGTGTGTGTGTGTGTATGTGTGTGTGTATGTGTGTATCTGTATGTGTATATATATATCATACATATAATTATGTATATACATTATGTATATACCTTTATGCATATATATAAAGTATATATATATATATATATATATATATATATATATATATATATATATATATATATATACATACATACATATACATAGATAGATATGTATGTATATAAATACACACAAACATAGGCCTACACATATGTATACGGATACATACACACATACACACACACACACAATATCTCTCTCTCTCTCTCGGTCTATCTATACGAAGAGACCGCTAGACCTAAAGAAATATCTATAATCCGACAGATACAGAGCTGGAAGGGCCATCCGGATCCATTTCGCTTTTCGGTTCGCCCGACGAGGAATCCCCGACGGATTCGAAACGTCACGACTTTCCATCCCGCTCCTTTTCGTGGCTGCGTTCTATCTATCTATCCGTTTGCCACGTTTTTTCTTTTTTCTTTTCTTTTCTTTTCTTTTCTTTACCTTGGTAGCCTCCGGGCCAGTACAGTGATAACGTGTCGGCCTCTCATCCGAAGGGTCGGCGGTCAGCGCCCCGCCCAGGTGCGAGAAGCTGCAATTGTCGCCTGGAGGTTACCGCTGTGGCTGGGCACCGCGGTGGGTAAGGATTACGCTCAATCGAATCAAATCAGCTGATACACGTTGTTCGAGTCGGCATTAGTAGGCACAGGCCAGGGCTACCTTCATGGGCACAGGCCGGGGCTACCTTCATGGGCACAGGCCGGGGCTACCTTCATGGGCACAGGCCGGGGCTACCTTCACGGGCACAGGCCGGGGCTACCTTCACAGGCACAGGCCGGGGCTACCTTCACAGGCACAGGCCGGGGCTACCTTCACAGGCACAGGCCGGGGCTACCTTCACAGGCACAGGCCGGGGCTACCTTCACAGGCACAGGCCGGGGCTACCTTCACAGGCACAGGCCGGGGCTACCTTCACAGGCACAGGCCGGGGCTACCTTCACAGGCACAGGCCGGGGCTACCTTCACGGGCACAGGCCGGGGCTACCTTCACGGGCACAGGCCGGGGCTACCTTCACGGGCACAGGCCGGGGCTACCTTCACGGGCACAGGCCGGGGCTACCTTCACAGGCACAGGCCGGGGCTACCTTCACAGGCACAGGCCGGGGCTACCTTCACAGGCACAGGCCGGGGCTACCTTCATGGGCACAGGCCGGGGCTACCTTCATGGGCACAGGCCGGGGCTACCTTCACAGGCACAGGCCGGGGCTACCTTCACAGGCACAGGCCGGGGCTACCTTCACGGGCACAGGCCGGGGCTACCTTCACGGGCACAGGCCGGGGCTACCTTCATGGGCACAGGCCGGGGCTACCTTCATGGGCACAGGCCGGGGCTACCTTCATGGGCACAGGCCGGGGCTACCTTCATGGGCACAGGCCGGGGCTACCTTCATGGGCACAGGCCGGGGCTACCTTCATGGGCACAGGCCGGGGCTACCTTCACAGGCCCAGGCCGGGGCTACCTTCATGGGCACAGGCCAGGGGCTACCTTCATGGGCACAGGCCGGGGCTACCTTCATGGGCACAGGCCGGGGCTACCTTCATGGGCACAGGCCAGGGCTACCTTCATGGGCACAGGCCGGGGCTACCTTCATGGGCACAGGCCGGGGCTACCTTCATGGGCACAGGCCGGGGCTACCTTCATGGGCACAGGCCGGGGCTACCTTCATGGGCACAGGCCGGGGCTACCTTCATGGGCACAGGCCGGGGCTACCTTCATGGGCACAGGCCGGGGCTACCTTCATGGGCACAGGCCGGGGCTACCTTCATGGGCACAGGCCGGGGCTACCTTCATGGGCACAGGCCGGGGCTACCTTCATGGGCACAGGCCGGGGCTACCTTCATGGGTACAGGCCGGGGCTACCTTCATGGGCACAGGCCGGGGATACCTTCATGGGCACAGGCCGGGGCTACCTTCATGGGCACAGGCCGGGGCTACCTTCATGGGCACAGGCCGGGGCTACCTTCATGGGCACAGGCCGGGGCTACCTTCATGGGTACAGGCCGGGGATACCTTCATGGGCACAGGCCGGGGCTACCTTCATGGG
>NC_091564.1:40432061-40444561 GCF_042767895.1 Penaeus vannamei | reverse complement strand
CTATCGAATTAAGGGACTGGGACTGACGCAAGAGGCTCTTAATTGGGTATTAATTCAGGGGGACGCTCGTTTATCATTTTGATTAGTATTCTAAAAGCGCAAAAACAAACATGGCCATTGGGCGGTACATAAAGGGAGGGAGGGAGGGAGGGGAGGGGGAAGGAGAGAGGGAGGAGGGGGAGGGAGGGAGGGAAGGAGAGACGGAGGAAGGGAGAAGATAGAGAGAGAGAGAAAGAGAGAGAGAGAGAGAGATAGGGTGAGAGAGAGAGAGAGAGAGAGAGAGAGAGAGAGAGAGAGAGAGAGAGAGAGAGAGAGAGAGAGAGAGAGAGAGAGAGAGAGAGAGAGAGAGAGAGAGAGAGAGAGAGAAAGAGAGATAGTGTGAGAGAGAGAGAGAGAGAGAGAGAGAGAGAGAGAGAGAGAGAGAGAGAGAGAGAGAGAGAGAGAGAGAGAGAGAGAGAGAGAAAGAGAAAGAAAGAAAAAACAGAAAGAGAGAGAAGAGAGAGAGAGAGAGAGAGAGAGAGAGAGAGAGAGAGAGAGAGAGAGAGAGAGAGAGAGAGAGAGAGAGAGAGAGAGAGAGAGAGAGAGAGCAATTACTATTAGAATCGTAAACACAATCACTGTAATACGAAGAATGATACAGAAAAAATAATAGTACCAACCACTGAAATAAGAGCCGCAGTAGCACCATCAAAACAAAAAACAAACATACAAACAAACAACAACAGAAAACGACAAACAAAACCAGTAATGTTTTTGAGTGGCAGCGGGGTGGCGGCGCGGTGCCCTGAGCGACGGACAAGCCAGGACTTCGGTTTCTCCAAGCCAAAGGTCTGGGAACCACCGATCCTTGCACTAACCCCGATCTCTTAGGCAGTCGCGTTGCAAACGGGACTGACTTGCAATGTTGAGATTTTGATAAAAAATAATAAATCACAAGAAGAGAAGATAAAGAAGGGAGAGAGATGAGAGTGAAAAAGAAAGAAAGGGAAAAGAACAAAGTGAGATTCTGGGAAATAAGATCACAAGAGGAGGTAAAGAAAGGAGAGAGATGAGAGTGAAAAAGAAAGAGAAAGGGAAAAGAACAATGTGAGATTCTGAGAAAAATAATATATCACAAGAAGAGGAGGTAAAGAAGGGAGAGAGATGAGAGTCAAAAATACAAGGAGAAAGAGCAAAGAAAACAAGATAATTATCTGTACCTTTCTGGACTGGACACGCCAAGGAACACACATACCTGCCGAGAAAATACACAAATTAGTAATCAGTCGTGTTGACAATGTTAATAATTCCCATAAAATACCCTAAGCAACCAAAAAATCATACGCTCTAAAAATTAAAAAAAAAAAAAAAGAAAGAAAGAAAAAAAAAGAGGAAACAACAAACTATACAATGGTAAGAACTGCAATTCTAGCCACAGAACCACACAACTACCAATAGGCCTTCGTCACATACCGTTAGACCTCCTAATACATATACACAAATACAACAACATTTAGACTACACCATTTTTTTTTTCTTTAATAGCGGACAAGTCTGGTGATAATGGAATGTCGGCGGAAGGGAAGGGAAGGGAAGGGAAGGGAAGGGAAGGGAAGGGAAGGGAAGGGAAGGGAAGGGAAGGGAAGGGAAGGGAAGGGAAGGGAAGGGAAGGGGAAGGGAAGGAAGGGAAGGGAAGGGAAGGAAAGTGGGAAAGGAAGGGAATGGTAGGGAAGAGAAGGAAAGGGAAGGAAATGAAAGGAAAGGAAAGGAAAGGAAAGGAAAGGAAAGGAAAGGGAAAGGAAAGGGAAAGGAAAGGAAAGGAAAGGAAAGGAAAGGAAAGGAAAGGAAAAAAAGGAAAGGAAAAGAAAAGAAAAGAAAAGAAAGGAAAGGAAAGGAAAGGAAAGGAAAGGAAAGGAAAGGAAAGGAAAGGAAAGGAAAGGAAAGGAAAGGAAAGGAAAGGAAAGGAAAGGAAAGGAAAGGAAAGGAAAAGAAAGGAAAGGAAAGGAAAGGAAAGGAAAAGAAAAGAAAAGAAAAGAAGGGAAAGGAAAGGAAAGAAAAGGAAAACAAAAGATAATGATAGAAAAGATAATGAAAGAAAAGAAAAGAAAAGAAAGGAAAAGAAAAGAAAAGAAAAAGAAAAAAGAAAAGAAAAGAAAAGAAAAGAAAAGAAAAAAGAAAAAGAAAAATTCCCAGCTCCAAAATAAGACAAGTGTACCTCCTACCTTCCAAAGATCAGAAGTAAAGGAATGTCTCAGTTCCAGCCCCACCTGGAGGAAGTACAATTCTGTCTTACTACAAGTCTTCGAGGAATTGAATGAAAACGGACGAAAAATTCTTTCAACCAGAATTTGTTATTTCGGAAATCAAAATAAAAAGTATTCACGAAAGACAATAGACTTGATGTGACACATGAGAGTAAGGTATTTCCGCCAAATATATTTTATTTTTGTTTTGAGGTCGGGAGAAACGATACTATACACAATGAATCATAGACAAATTGATTTGTATTTATCATCATTATTTTTTATATATGTATTTATTTATTTAGTTTTATTATATATATATATTTTGCTATTTATTTCGCGGACGTCACAATATCGGCGGGAAATTAGAATAACCAAGATTCGGGATTTTCACTTTTTTATTTTCCTGGAAATAAATATCGGCGGGCCCGCTATTAAAAAAAAAAAAAAAAAAAAAAATAAAAAATAAATAAATAAATAAATAAACAAATAAAAATAAAATAAAAAATGCCGTAGCCTTAAACAAACACGAAAACCGCTCAGCAGACAACGCACCGCCCACTCACCGCACGCAAACAACGCAATCAAGTGGTGCTACGACACTCCACCCCCGCCCTCCCCCACCCCCGCCCCCCATCCCCGCTCCCCTCGCCTACACGGGACATAATGGATGAATATGATGGGAATTCACTCGACAATATCATCCATTTGTCAGCCATCTCCGACCTCACACATATTAACCGCTTTGTTATGATCACAATTTTTATTATGAAATCATATCACCTTCACACAGACTCACACATTGCATTACATACAGACAAACATAAATGCATACATACATAAATACCTACATACATGCATGTATAAGTATGCACACACACATAAGATATACCTTTCTCTCTCTCTCTCTCTCTCTCTCTCTCTCTCTCTCTCTCTCTCTCTCTCTCTCTCTATATATATATATATATATATATATATATATATGTATACATATATATACAAAAGCTGGGGGTTATCCAATTACTTTCTCCTTTTTAAAGTCTATTATCTAAAAGGAATCCCTTCGCCCCTAAATTAAGTCCAGTCTGCAAAAAAATGGAAAAGAATAAAACTTCTTCCCCTTTTGCCTCTTCCCTCGCAGCCTCCCCCACCCCCTTCCCCTCCTTTTGATAAGCGGATCACCCCTCAAAGTACCCCTCGCCTTCTCCCCCCACTTCCCCCCGGGCATCCAACACCTAAATTTCCAGCGCCTTCGACGTAGCCATCAACTTCCATTCCTGAAGATCATCGCTCCTTTCCCTCTTATTCCTCCTCCTCCTCCTCCTTCTTGTTCCTCTCCTTCTTCTTCTTCCACTTCTGTTCCTCTCCTTATCCTTCTTCTTCTTGTTCCTCTCCTTCTCCTTCTTCCTCCTTCCTCCTCTTTCTCCCCAAACCCTTCTTCTTGTTCTTTTTTCCTCCCTTATCACCTCCTCCTCCTCCCCTCCTGCATCAGCGTCGCCCATCCATGTGCCTCCCTGCCCTCCCACCATCCCCCTCCCCCCGCCTCTCCTCGCCGCCGGGAGCGCTCTCCTCTCCCTCCCCGCAGCTCCTCCAAAGGCGTCCTTCCCGTGCCCCTCGAAGCTTTCAAGGGATCTGTCACATTCCGCTTCACCTCCGGCGTCGCGCGATCGGTCTTTTGTCCTCCCGCTTCGGTTCCTTCGGCGAGGTCCCCCGGTCGTGTCCCTTCGCCGGCGCTTCAGAACCACCGCTTCGAGGAACCGAAGTCGAGGGGAGCACCTGAGCTTGACGTCACCTTCAAGACTTTCCTCAAGTGTGTCCCCCACCTGCCTCCCTCCCTTCCCCCTTTCTCTCTCCCTATCCTCCTGCCTGTCTCCTTATCTCTCACCCACTCTCCCTCTCCCTCTTTATTCATCCATCGCCAACCTTCCTCAGCATTTCCGCCCCCTTACCCCAACCCCGGGCCACTGTGGTCCGAGAGCCTTCCTCCTCACGCCGCCCCGGGCCACGAGGGGAAGAGGCACACCCAGGGACGCGCCGCCGCCCCTCTCCCTCTCCCCCCAGGCGACTCCCCTCATGTCGGGGCTTAAATCGGGAAAGAGTCGCTCATTCTCCCCGCTTCCCCCCTCACCCCCTCACCCGCGGCCCTTGTTTAATGCGTGTTTGAGCACCGACGACTCTACCGGGACGAGAAACTGTATTTTTCCCTCGACTGGATCCCGATCGCAAACTGAGAGGGAGAGGAGAGAGAGAGCGAGAGAGGGAGAGGAGAGAGAGAGAGAGAGAGAGAGAGAGAGAGAGAGAGAGAGAGAGAGAGAGAGAGGAGAGAGTGAGTGAGAGAGAAAGAGAGAGAGAGAGAGAGAGAAATAGTGAGAGAGAGAGAGAGAGAGAGAGAGAGAGAGAGAGAGAGAGAGAGAGAGAGAGAGAGAGATACAGAGAGAGAGAGAGACAGAGAAGAGAGAGACAAGAGAGATACAGAGAGAGAGAGAGAGAGAGAGAGAGAGAGAGAGAGAGAGAGAGAGAGAGAGAGAGAGAGAGAGAGAGAGAGAGAGAGAGAGATACAGAGAGAGAGAGAGATACAGAGAGAGAGACAGAGAGAGAGATACAGAAAGAGAGAGAGAGAGATACAGAGAGAGAGAGAGAGAGAGAGAGAGAGAGAGAGAGAGAGAGAGAGAGAGAGAGAGAGAGAGAGAGAAAGAGAGAGAGGGGGGGGCTAGGAGTCGCGTGGGGCGGGACCTGCACCAACCACCTTACCCTAGGTCAACATTTATAAAACTAGCAACAACAATGAGGCCAAAGAACATAAAATAGTATGTATGTATGCATGTATGTCTGTATATTCATATGTCTGTCTGTATGTATGTAATGCAATGCAATGTGCGTGTCTTTGTGTGAAGGCAATATACATGACGAATGACCCGAACTATAATCCATAAAAAAACAATAAAAAAAGAGTTATAACAACAAACATCATAATCAATACGTCCAATATGATCGTGTCCATACAGATCACATTAATATTTTTTTTTTTTTATGAAACGCAATTACGATAGATCACTGACACCATTATTTTCCGGCAAAGCACAAACCTGCCATAAACAATACCAATGATAATAAAAGTTGGAATTCGCTCTGTTGTTAAACATCACGTCCAGCCGAGTGACGCTCTCATCTCTCTCTCTCTCTCTCTCTCTCTCTTTCTCTTTCTCTTTCTCTCTCTCTCTCTCTCTTTCTCTCTCCCCTCTCTCACACTCTCTCTCTCTCACACTCTCTCTCTCTCACACTCTCTCTCTCTCACACTCTCTCTCTCTCTCTCTCTCTCTCTCTATCTCTCTCTTTCTCTTTCTCTTTCTCTTTCTCTCTCTCTCTCTCTCACACTCTCTCTCTCTCTCACTCTCTCTCACTCTCACTCTCACTCTCATTCTCACTCTCTCTCTCTCTCTCTCCTTCAGTTTATTCCAGATTCTGGCTTATTCCAAATCCTCTTTTTTATATATATAATGTCTCTATTACGCCCCTAGTTCCCTATTTATGACCTCTTTTTGTTCTTTTCTCCGCTTACTCCCATGTGCCTCTCCTTCTTTATGCTTCCCCCCCTTCGCTCTGCTTTTTATGCCGTGTCCAATCCCCTTTTCCAATACACCACTTTTCTTCCTTTCAACAAAGCTTACGTTTTTCTCCCCCCCTTCCAACCATACCTCCTCACCCCCCACCCCCACCCCACCCCATCTCTCCCAAAGCCCCCTTCGCTCGGATACAGACCCCCACCCTACCCTACCCCACCTCTTCCCCCTCCCCCTGCCAGTGTGTCCCACCGATTCGAGTCACAAAATCTGTACAAGTACCATACCCTCTCCCCCCCAACCCCCACCCCATCTCTCCCAAAGCCACGTTCCAAAGCCCCTTTCGCCCGGATACAACACCCATCCCACCCCACCCCACCCCTTCCCTCAGCCAAAGTATCCCCCGATTCGACTCCCAAAATCTGTACCAAATAATTAATCCTCTTGCTACGTCCTCCTCCCCTCTCCTCCCCTCACCCCCACCCTCTCGCTCCCCCACCCCCACCCCACTCCTTATAAGCCACTCTCTTCCCAAGGTAATAAGTTCCTTGATATTCATAGACCGCGAGATTAAGTTATGATGATACGCGATGACACAAAACTGCATCAAAGGCCCTGATCTCGCTTCATTTTTTTTTCATCTTTTCTCTCTCTCTCTCTCTCTCTCTCTCTCTCTCTCTCTCTCTCTCTCTCTCCCCCTCTCTTCCTCTCCTCCCTCTCTCTCTCTCCCTCTTCTCTCCTCTTCTCTTTCTTCCTCTCCTCTTTCTTCCTCTCCTCTCTCCCTCTCTTCCTCTCTCTTTCTCTTCTTCTTCTTCTTCTTCTCCTTCTTCTTCTTCTTCTTCTTCTTCTTCTTCTTCTTCTTCTTCTTCTTCTTCTTCTTCTTCTTCTTCATCTCTTCTCCTCCTTCTTTCTTTCTTCTCTCTTTCTTCTTCTCTTCTCTTCTCTCCTTCCCTCTCTCTCTCTTCCTTTCTTTCTCTCTTCTCCTCTTCTCTCTCCTTCCTCTCCCTCTCTCTCTCTTTCTCTCTCCACTTTCCTTTTTTTTGTGAGAGTGGGGAGCTCCCGTCGCCTCCCTTTGCTCTCCGATTTATTTATGTCTTCCTATCCCAGTTTCCATTTTCGTTTTCTCCCCTTTCAGAATGAAGAAAAAGAGAAATTGTGATAGAGAGGAGAGAGGGAGGGAGGGAGGGAAGGAGGGAGGGAGAAAAGGGAGAGAAGTGAAGGAGGGAGGGAGAAAAGGGAGAGAAGGGAAGGAGAGAGAGAGAGAGGGAAGGAGGGAGAGAGGGAGGGGGGAGATAGACAGATAGATAGATAGATACAGAGAGAGAGAGAGATAGAGAGAGAGAGAGAGAGAGAGAGAGAGAGAGAGAGAGAGAGAGAGAGAGAGAGAGAGAGAGAGAGAGAGAGAGAGAGAGAGAGAGAGAGAGAGAAAGAGAAAGAGGGAGAGAGGGGAGAGAGGGGAGAGAGAGGGAGAGAGGAGAGAGAGGGAGAGAGAGGGAGAGACAGAGGGAGACAGAGAGAGAGAGGAAAGAGCGAGAGAAGAGGAGAGGAAAGAGCGAGAGAAGAGGAGAGGAGAGAGCGAGAGAAGAGGAGAGGAGAGAGCGAGAGAAGAGGAGAGGAGAGAGCGAGAGAAGAGGAAAGAGAGAGCGAGAGAAGGGAAAGAGAGAGCGAGAGAAAGGGAAAGAGAGAGCGAGAGAAAGGGAAAGAGAGAGCGAGAGAAGGGGAAGAGAGAGCGAGAGAAGGGAAAGAAAGAGCGAGAGAAAGGCAAAGAAAGAGCGAGAGAAAGGGAAAGAGAGAACGAGAGACAGAGACAGAGACAAAGAACGAAACTTCCCTACCCCCTGGCCCCTGTCACCACCCTGTCACCACCGCCGCGATGTCCACCGCCGCCCGCGCCATCACCACCACTCACTCCGCACGCCCTCGCCGCCAACACTTTATTTGACAGGATCGTATGAAAAATATCAGCCGATGGTGTGAAAGGGGGATTTCCAGTAGCAATAAAGGCTATATTCGGGGGAAATAACACGTGTAACAGGCTTTCTCTCATGATTCGATCTATAACAGTTGTCGCAAAATAAATGTCTCGTTTTTTTTTCGCTTTGCAGAGTATAAAAAAATCGTTTGGTAATTTTACATTAGATTTTAAGGGGAAACGATATTAAACCTCACGATCTATGCGAGAGTCATGCAGTGATATATTGTTGTTTTTATCTACAAACAATTATTTTGCCTCTCTCTTTCTCTCCTATTCTCTATCTTCCTCTTCCCCCTTCCTCTCTTTATAGAATTTCAATTGTACCCAATCTTTCTCCTTCTCTCTCCTCTCTCTCTTTCTCCCTCCCTCCTTCTCTCCTCCCCCTCCTCTCCCTCCCTCCCTCCTCTCCTCTCCCTTCCCTTTCCTCTTCCTCTCTCCCTTTCCTTCCTTTCCTCCCCCCCTCTCTCCCTCTCCCTCGCTCTCCTCCTCCCTCTCCCACTCTCTGCCCACACTCCCACCAACCCCCCGTCTCTCCACTACCTCTCCCTCTCCCTCGCCCCCAGAAGTCGAAAGCCTTAAAATATCCAAAGAAACTGGAGGTTGCAGATAAACTCTTCACTGCAATCCTGCGGCATTATCGAGCGTACGACCACGACCTCAGGTGAGTCATCCAACTTGACCGGTGAGTGTGTGTGTGTGTGTGTGTTTATGTGTGTGTGTTTAGGTGTATGTGTGTTTTTGAGTGTGTGTGTGTGTTTATGTGGTGTGTGTGTGTGTGTGTGTGTGTGTGTGTGTGTGTGTGTGTGTGTGTGTGTGTGTGTGTGTGTGTGTGTGTGTGTGTGTGAGTGTGTGTGAGTGTGTGTGAGTGTGTATGTGTGTGCGTTCGTGTATTTTTGTGTTTGTGTTTGTGTTTGTGTTTGTGTTTAGTGTGTGTGTGTGTGTGTGTGTGTGTGTGTGTGTGTGTGTGTGTGTGTGTGTGTGTGTGTGTGTGTGTGTGTGTGTGTGTGTGTGTGTGTTTATGTGCGTATGTATTTTTTTGTGTTTATGTATGTGTAAGTTTGTGTCTATGTTTATGTATATGTTTGTATTTTTGTGTGTGCGTGTCTGTGTGCATCTGTTTGTGAGTATGTGTAATGTATTTTTGTGTGTGTTTGTATGCTTTGTTTAGTTTGTATGTGTGTGAATGCCTTGTGTGTGTGTTTATGTGTCTTTGTGTGTTTTTTTCTCTCTCCCTCTTCCTTCTCTCCCCCCTCCCTCCCTCCTCTTCTCCCCCTCTCCTCCTTCCTCCCCCTCCTCTCCCCTCCTCTCCTTCCTCCTCTCTCCCCTCCCTTCCTTCCCTCCTCTCCCCTTCTCCCCCTCTCTTCCCCCCTCCTCTCCCTCCTCTCCCTCTTACCCTTCCTACCCTCCTCCCCCCCTCCTTCCCCTTCCTTCCCTCCCTCCTCCTCACCTCTCCCCTCCCTCCTCCCTCCCTTTCCCCCTCTCTGCTTCCTCTCCTCTCCCTCTCACCCCTTCCACCTCCCTCCTCTCCTCCTTCCCTTTTCCCCTCCTTCCTCCCCCCTCTCCCTCTCGGCTTCCGCGCAAGGAACAGCAAAAGGTCCCGCGTCATTCGCACTCCGTAATGCCAACTTTACGCCGGTCGTAAAACCGTCGTCGGCGGGAGATTAACAACGACCCCGATGATAAGTCGTGCGCTCGATCAGCTGGGATCGGGCAGGGGAGGAGCTGGGCAAGGGAGGAGGTGGGCAGGGAGGAGTCGATCAGCTGGGATCGGGCAGGGAGGAGCTGGGCAGGGAGGAGTCAGGCAGGGAGGAGCCGGGCAAGGGAGGAGCTGGGCAGGGAGGAGGCGGGCAGGGAGGGAGTCGGTAAGGGAGGAGGCGGGCAGGGGAGGATCCGGGCAGGGAGGAGTCGGGCAGGGGAGGAGTCGGGCAGGGAGAGAGTCGGACAGGGAGGAGCTGGGCGGGGGAGTCGGGCAGGGGAGGAGTCGGGCAGGGAGAGCCGGCAGGGAGGAGTCGGGCAGGGAGGGAGCTGGGCAAGGGAGGAGTCGGGCAGGGAGGAGGTGGGCAGGGAGGAGCTGGGCAGGGAGGAGCTGGGCAGGGAGGAGCCGGGCAGGGAGGAGTCGGGCAGGGAGGGAGTCGGGCAGGGAGGGAGTCGGGCAGGGAGGAGTCAGGCAGGGGAGGAGGTGGGCAGGGGAGGAGCTGGGCAGGGGAGGAGGTGGGTAGAGATGAGCTGGGCATGGGGGAATCGGGGGGTTGGAGTCGGACAGGGAGGAGCCGGGCAGGGAGGGGTCGGGCAGGGAGGAGCTGGGCAGGGAGGAGTCGGGCAGGGAGGGAGTCGGGCAGGGGAGGAGCTGGGCAAGGGGGGAGTCGGGCAGGGGAGGAGTCGGGCAGGGGAGGAGTCGGGCAGGGGAGGAGGTGGGCAGGGAGGGAGCCGGGCAGAGGAGCTGGACAGGGGAGGAGTCGGGCAGGGGAGGAGTCGGGCAGGGGAGGAGGCGGGCAGGGAGGAGCCGGGCAAGGGAGGGAGTCGGTAAGGGAGAGAGCCGGGCATGAAAAGGACAGCAGCAGTCGGGCCTCCCCTTCCCCTCCTCCCTAACCCTTCCATCTCTCACCCATATGTGAAGAAAAAACAAAAACAAAAAACATTCTACCCTCCCTTTGTCCATTTACTCCTTCCCCTTTTCCATCCACTGCTCCTCCTTGGCCTTCTGCTCCCTCCTCCTCCTCGCCCCATCCCCCTCGCCCCCCCTCCCCAACCGTAAACAAACTTAAAAGACCGTCTGCAGCGGAGATCACACGACACTTCCAGCCCTTAAACCCTCCCCTCTTAGCCCCCTTCCATCTTCCCATCCCTCCCCTTTATTCAGCCTCCCCTATCCCCCCAACCCTTCCCCTTTATACTCCCCAATCTCCCCCTTCCCCCAACCCCCCCCTTTATACTCGCCCAACCATATCCCCCTTATACTCCCCAACCTTCCCTTTATCTGACCTAACCCTCCCCCTTTATACTCCTCCAACCCTTCCCCAACCACCTCCCCTTTATACACCTCTCCACTTCTATCCCCAACCCTCCCCTTTATTCGAGCATCCTTCCCTTCCCCCAACCCTCCCCTTTGTACACCCCCCTTCCCCTTCCCCCAAACCTCCTTTATTCGCCTCCCTCATCCTCCAACCCCTTTTTATACTCCCACCCTTCCCCTAACCCTCCCCTGTGAGTTACACCCTCAACTCCCTTTCTCCCAACCCTCCCCTTTATACAATCCCCCTTCAACCACAACCCGTCCCCTCCTTATTCACTCCCGCACCCTTCCCCCAAACCCCTCCACTCTTTATACTCCCACCCTTCCCCCAACCTCTCCCCTTTATCTCCACCCCCCTTCCCCTTCCCCTTCCCCCACCCCTCCCCTTTACTCGCCCTCCCTTCCTTCCCTCCCCCCTCCTTCCTTCCTTCCTTCCTTCCTTCCTTCCTTCCTTCCTTCCCTCCTTCCTTCCTTCCTTCAGCACCCCCCTCGACCTCCCGCAATCTCCTGCGTCTCCGGAGAATCACAGACCGGCCCCGAAATAGGCTGGTGTCAGTCGGTGATCTCGAACCGAAGCGGGTACACCTCCTTTACACGCGCGCGGAGTGACCCGCAGGGGAGGGGGGGGGGGGCGGAAGCGGCGGTGAGAAAGGGAGGTCACCTGGCGACGGATAGGCCTCGTGCGGATGGGGACGAGAAGGAAATGCGAAACCAAGAAATAGGCGTCTTGCGGATGAATACAAGAAAATGCAGGACGAGAAGGAAATGCGAATCCAAGAAATAGGCGTCTTGCGGTTGAATACAAAAAAAAAACGCGAAATGAAGAAAATACGAAACCACGAAATTGCGAAACTGCGACTGAAACGTGCGCCAAGTAAAAGGGCAAATGACAAGGCCGCTAAAATGACAAAGATGACAAAGAAGACATAAATCATTAAAAAAAATTGATGTCAGCCATGTAATACAGGTCGCAACGAAGCAACACCAACGCAAGCAACAAATCACACCCGAAATAAACACCAACACCCAATCCCAAATCAGTAGAAATCCCTCCATCCCTCCACCCATTCACCGCCGCACGCCCACCCATCCGTCATCAACTTCTCCATCCATCCACCGTCCACCCCGTCTTGTCCATCATCTACCTCCACCCCTCTCCACCCCGTCCATCTCCCATCACCTCCTTATCTCCTTAAATCCCATCCCCATTCACCACTTCCACCACATCCCTTCCACTTCCTGTCCATTTTCCCCATCACCTCATCTTACTCACTCCCCAACCATCCCATCCACTTGACCCCCACTTCCACACTTAATCTCCCCTCCACCCCTCCATCCCTACCATCCCCTTCACACATCACCCCCAACTCCCTACACCACCCCTTAATCACCCCTCCACTCCACCCCTCCTCACTAACCACCGCCATCCCCTTCCACATCACCTTCCCCAACTCCACCCCAACCACCTCCAACTCCCCCACCACCACTTCCATCCCCCTCTCCTCCCTCCACCCAACCACCCCTCTCCTACTCCCAAACCACCCCTTCACCTCCAACTCCACCCAACCACCCACAACCACCCCCAACCACCCATTCTCCGCGAGTACTTCCGATCTGCCTCCCCCACCCCCTCCCCCCACCCCCACCCCACTCCGTCCACCCCAGGAGAGACGCCATCCAATAACGTGGTAGCTTATTACGCCGTATAATGGAGGCCGCGTGACGCTGAC
>NC_091564.1:40422061-40427061 GCF_042767895.1 Penaeus vannamei | reverse complement strand
AGAGAGAGAGAGAGAGAGAGAGGAGAGAGAGGAGAGAGGGAGAGGGAGAGGGAGAGAGAGAGAGAGAGAGAGAGAGAGAGAGAGAGAGAGAGAGAGAGAGAGAGAGAGAGAGAGAGAGAGAGAGAGAGAGAGAGAGAGAGAGAGAGAGAGAGAGAGAAAGAAAGAGAGAGAGAGAAAGAAAGAGAGAGAAGAGAAAGAAAGAGAGAGAGAGAGAGAGAGAGAGAGAGAGAGAGAGAGAGAGAGAGAGAGAGAGAGAAAGAGCGAGAGAGAGAGAGAGAGAAGAGGGAGAGAGAGAGAGAGAGAGAGAGAGAGAGAGAGAGAGAGAGAGAGAGAGAGAGAGAGAGAGAGAGAGAGAGAGAGAGAGAGAGAGAGAGACACACACGAAGTGGAGAGAGGCTTCGCTGAAGGAGGCGCAGGCGACAGATCTCTCCTCTCCCACCCCCATCCCTCCACCCCACCTCCACCACCTACCCCCCACCCCTCCCTTGCCCCTTTTCCCGAGGGGGACACGCCACTACAGCACATTAAGGAGTCTCGCAAACCCTCGCATCTGTTACTCTTCCGCCCATTGTCTACGCCAAGCCTCACCGACCCCGAGAAGACCACCCCCTACCAGGCCCAACCTCCTCTACCTCTCCCCCGCCCTCCTCTCTCCCGCACCCCTCACCTCCACCCCCTTCACCCCCACTTACCCCCATACCAGGCCCAACCTCTCTGCCTCCCCTCACCCCCACCCCTTCCTCTCTCTCACCCCCCCACCCCCCCACCCCCACCCATCACGCGTCCCCCGTGACTCAGGTCGATCCCGGTCACCGGTGCCTGCGCTCGGACGCCGCCGCCCCCCCGCGCTCCGCTCTCGCCGATACGCCCATCGATTGCCGCGCCGTTGCAGCCGGGACCATCCGGGCGACGTGGATGGGCGGATCTGTCTGTGAGTGGGCGTAGGAGTGTGGATGATGGGGAAGAAGGGGAGGACGAGGGGCGTATGGAAGGAAAGAAGGGGATGGGAGGGGACGGAGAGGGAGAGAGGGACAGGGCGGAGGTGAGGGGGGGAGGGAGATGGAGAGGGAGAAGGAGAGGGAAAGAGAGAGAGATAAGAGAGGGGGAAGCGGGTGTGAGCAGGAACAGGGGAGGGGAGAGAGAAAGATAAGAGGATAAGGAGGGGTAAAAGAGAACACCATCATAAAAAAATGTCAAAAAAAATCCTAATCGATCACACAAAAAAACACCCCCCAAAATCGATAAAAATTCGACCTACGGAACTGATTCACCCAAAAAACACAAGCAAACCTACACTCCAGTATTTGTTCTCTTACTCAACTTTTTAACTGCGCTGTGTGCGCGCACCTGCATTCGATCACTGGCTCCGCACACACACGACAAACACCCTCCCCTCCTGCAATGGATCCCGGGTTTCTCTCCTGCAATGGATCCCGGGTTTCTCTCCTGCAATGAGGGATATGTTGCGAATTCACACCATTCTTTGAGCTTGTATGTAGCCAACATTCCCCCACGGACACGCAACACAAAGCACATTCAAGTAAATACTGACCATGCACACGAAAATAGAACCGTGACACACCTATCCCAATAAACAGAACCGCAAAGAAACGTTCTCTCTTTCTCTTTCTCTCTCTCTCTCACACACACACACACTCAAACACACATACACAAACACACTAACACACACAGACACAAACAACTACACACAAAAAAATCAACATTTATAAACATTTAACCCCGTAAGGTCCCTGAAAAAAAAAAAAAAAAAAAAACGCCACACGGGATACGCGACGTACCTCCACACGCAAGCCACCGTCCCCCGTGCGTGGTGGCCCTCTCAGATGGCTCTCTCTCGTGGCCCTCTCTCGCATGGCCCTTCTCACATGGCTCTCTCTCGTGGCCCTCTCTCGCATGGCCCTTCTCACATGGCCCTCTCACATGGCTCTCTCCCGCATGGCCCTTCTCACATGGCCCTCTCTCGTGGCCCTCTCGCATGGCCCTCTCTCGCATGGCTCTCTCTCGCGTCCCTCTCACATGGCCCTCTCTCGCATGGCCCTTCTCGCATGACCCTCTCTCGTGGCCCTCGTCTCGCGGCCCTCTCTCGTGGCCCTTCTCACATGGCCCTCTCTCGCATGGCCCTCTCACATGACCCTCTCTCGCATGGCCCTTCTCACATGGCCCTCTCTCGTGGCCCTCTCTCGCATGGCCCTTCTCGCATGGCCCTCTCTCGCGGCCCTCTCTCGTAGCCTGACCTTTCGGGCGAACGAGGAGAACACCCAGCCCAAAACGGGACTCCTGACACATGTCTTTTACGCTGACACACGCTAACTCGTCTCCGTCACGTAAGATGTCTTTATCTCTTTGTCCCTTCGTTCCTCTTTATAGAAACGATGTAAAGGCACCGCGCGCTTGCACATATACATATACCGGCGTGTGTAGATACATCTTCCATCTGGATTTATAAATAGATAAACTCTCACATTCACATTTGCTTTTACATACAAATAAATATAATCATAAACATACATACATGTATACAAACACATACCTACATACATTTAAACACACACCTATTAATGTTTGTATGATTACACACACACACATATTATATATATATATATATATATATATATATATATATATATATATATATATATATATATATATATATATATATATATATAGAGAGAGAGAGAGAGAGAGAGAGAGAGAGAGAGAGAGAGAGAGAGAGAGAGAGTGAAACTTCAATACAAAAAAAGAGAAGGATCGCTTCTCATCCGAAGAGGGTGTACGCGCCCTTCTCCGTCTTCTCCTCCTCCTCCTTCTTCGTCTTCTGTTTCCTCCTCTTCTTCAGCTTTCTCCTCTTCCACTTCTTCTGCTTCCTCCTCCTTCTTTCCTCTTCTTTTTTCCTTTTTCCTTTTTCCTCCTCCTCCTCCTTCATGCCGCAGGTGTGGACGCCTAACAAAAGGCGTCTGACATAATTGGCATTTCCTTCCACTAACCCTTTCGAGGGCTGCTGAAAATAGTCGAGAATAATGAAGAAGAAATTGATAAAAAAAGAGAAGAGACGATAGAGACGATATACCTGACGAACGATCGAAATCTCCCTAATGGAAATTCATTTTACTCTACCCATAAAAGAGGAAATTTACTCGCAGCCGAAGCACCGTGACAATTACCATAAAATGCTTCATTTCATATTAGCATTTTTATCGACATGAACTTCATCGCACAACAGGGACACTAGGCAATATAATCAGCTGTTTTTATCTCTGCTGAACACAACAAATCGGTGTGGACCTATAAATAATAAGAGATTGCATTAAAGGTTTTGGTTGTGATTATGCAATATCAGCTGATAGATGAATAACACGTAATGTGCGGTACGAAACAGATAGACACAGACAGACAGACAGACTGACAGACACACACACACACACACACACACACACACACACACACACACACACACACACACACACACACACACACACTTACGTTATAATGAGTAATAAATATCACCACAATATTCGGTCCGAATACATACTCCTGAGACATATTTCTAAGACCATATGGCTTCGTCACCTTTCGCACTGAGTCGATTTTGTTTATTTTCTTCCAGGACTACAGACCGACACCAAAATCATATCCTTATCTATTCATTCATTTACTTATTTATTAATTTTTACACTGTCATTACATTGCTATAAATAGGCATTGAGTCGATTTTGTTTATTTTGTTCCAGGCTTACAGACTGAGAACGAAAACATATCTTTACTCATTCACTCATTTACTTATTTATTCATTTTCATACTGTCGTGTCATTGCTATAAATAGGCCTAGCATTTATTTATTTATCTATTCATTTTTATACTGTCGTTTCATTGCTATAAATAGGCCTAGCATTAATCTATTTATCTATTAATTTTTATATTGTCGTCTCATTGCTATAAATAGGCCTAGCATTAATCTATTTATCTATCAATTTTTATATTGTCGTTTCATTGCTATAAATAGGCCTAGTATTTATTCATTTATCTATTCATTTTTATATTGTCGTTTCACTGCTATAAATAGGCCTAGTATTTACCTATCTATTCATTTTTATACTGTCGTTTCATTGCTATAAATAGGCCTAGTATTTATTTATTTATCTATTCATTTTCATACTGTCGTTTCATTGCTATAAATAGGCCTAGCATTTATCTATCTATCTATTCATTTTTATACTGTCGTTTCATTGCTATAAATAGGCTTAGTATTTATCTATTTATCTATTCATTTTATACTGTCGTCTCACTGCTATAAATAGGCTTAGTATTCATTTATTTATATTGTCGTTTCACTGCTATAAATAGGCCTAGCATTCATCTATCTATCTATTCATTTTCATACTGTCGTTTCACTGCTATAAATAGGCCTAGCATTCATTTATTTATATTGTCGTTTCATTGCTATAAATAGGCCTAGTATCTATCTATCTATCTATTCATTTTTATACTGTCGTTTCATTGCTATAAATAGGCCTAGTATCTATCTATCTATCTACTAATTTTTATACTGTCGTTTCATTGCTATAAATAGGCCTACCCACTAGAAATCCGCGGCGTGAGAAAGTCGCATGCAAGAGATCCTTCCTCGAGGATTTGCGCGTCGTAAAGGGGATTATCAAGGCTGGAAACGCGATTAACTCCAATTAGTTGCGGGGATTTATCAGTAGGGGTTAGCAGGGGGTTGGGAGAGGGGAGAGGGGTGTACCACAGAAGTGGGGTGGGGTAGGGGGCGAGGGTGTACTGGAAGTGGGGTGGGGGAACTTGAGGTGGTGTACTGAAGTAGAGAGGGAGGTGAGGGGTGTACTCCGGAAGTGGAGGGGGAACGAGGGGGTGTACTGAAGTGGGGGGGCGAGGGAGGTGTACTGAAGTGGGGGGGGCGAGGGGGTGTACACTGGGAAGTGGGGGGCGAGGGAGTGTACTGAAGTGGGGGTGGGGGCCAGGGG
>NC_091564.1:40417061-40419561 GCF_042767895.1 Penaeus vannamei | reverse complement strand
TTTAACAGAGACCTTTCTCTCCCTGTGTAAAGCGACGAGCGATGATGACTCCACAGCTGATTGGGAGTAAATGTCACCGGCGCATTCTCTCCCCCCCCCTACGCCACCTAACCCCCCCTCCCCCCAATGGCAGCTCTGATCACGCAATTGCACGAGCAACATTTAAACAACACCCGAGTCGCCGGCGTGGCTGAGGCGGGCGTGCGGGCGCGCGGGCGGGGCAGGATCTATGAACCTTGAAGAGGGGGGGGGAGTGGGTTGGGGATGGAGGGGGGCGCGGGTTGAGCGGGGGAACCACACGTGCGCCGGAGCCACGCGGGAGCGCAGACGGGCGATCGCGTGCCTGAGAACGCCTGGACTCTGACCCTTATGCGAGTACACTGCATTGCCTTGCCTGCCGAGGAAAGAGGTTCGTGAGGCGGAAGCAAGGAGCGCAGCGTGATCTGGGAACCGGTTGAGCGGAGGGGGGGGACCGGGAAAGGAGAGGGAGAGGGAGAGAGGAAAAAAAAAAAAAAAGTGTGTGTGAGAAAAGGAGGGAGGGAGGGAGAGGGAGAGGAGGAGGGAGGGAGAGAGAGAGACAGAGAGAGTGAAAGTGAGAGAGAGAGAGAGAGAGAGAGAGAGAGAGAGAGAGAGAGAGAGAGAGAGAGAGAGAGAAAGAAAAGGAGAGAGAAATTGAAAGAGAAAGAGAAAGAAAAGTAGAGAGAAAAAGAAGAAGAAAGAAAAAAGTGAAAAAGAGAAAGAGAAAGTGAGAGAAAGAAAAAGTGAAAGAGAAAGAGAGAAAGAAAAAGTGAGAGAGAGAAAAAAGTGAAAGAGAAAGAAAAAAGTGAAAGAGAAAGAAAAAAGTGAAAGAGAAAGAAAAAGGGAAAGAGAAAGACAGAAAAAGAAAGAAAAAGAAAAAGAGAAAGAGAAAGAAAAAGAAAGAGAAAGACAAAAAAAGAGAAAGAGAGAGAGAGAGTGTGCAGGACAAGCGACCCGAAGGGAGGAAGGGAGGGCCAGTGAATAGGGAGAGGGAGATGAAAAGGAAGAAAAGTCTTCTCAAGAGGGAAGAGGACGATAAAGACCGAAGAGAGAAGAGGCAACAATAAGAGCTATGGACAGAATGCGAGAGACGAAGAATGCCCGACGGTAAATAATCGCAATTAAAGGATGGATAGAGGGGGAGCGGAGATAAAAAGGAAGAGGGAAACCTTGAAAGCAGTTTAGATAATAAAATTCAAAAACGGGCACAAAGGAACGGCGGGCACAGGACAACGGAGAAGAACGGAAGGCCCAACAGGAACCGTTTTCGCCCCTTAAAGGGAAATCCCCGAATGCCTCTCCGAAACAGTCAAGAGTTGAAAGAATAACAAAAAATAAATCAAAATTCCCACCGTTTCACGACACTTGATTGTGACATTCTGCCTCTGCGATGCTTTTGGTGCAAAGTTTAAACAAACGACAAGCAGAAGTCAAGTGTAACAAGCAACGAACACCTAAGTAAAGTGAAAAAAAATTAAACAAACGACAAGGAGAAGTCAAGTGCAACAAACAACGAACACCTAAGTGAGAAAAAAAATTAAACAAACGACAAGCAGAAGTCAAGTACAACAAACAGCTTCTAAGTAAAGTGAAAACACTTGAAACAAACAAACAAGAAGACGTCAAGTACAACAAAAAACAAACAACAAACACCTTCTAAGTGAAAATACTTGAAACAAACAACAAGGAGACGTCAAGTACAACAAACAACAAACAACAAACACCTTCTAGGTAAAGTGAAAAAAATTAAACAAACGACAAGGAGAAGTCAAGTACAACAAACAACAAATATCTTCTAAGTAAAGTGAAAATACTTGAAGCAAACAACAAGCAGAAGTCAAGTGCAACAAACAACAAATATCTTCTAAGTAAAGTGAAAATACTTGAAACAAACAACAAGAAGACGTCAAGTAGAATAAATAAAAAACAACAAACAGCTTCTAAGTAAAGTGAAAATACTTGAAACAAACAACAAGGAGACACCAAGTACAACAAACAACAAACACCCAAGTAAAATGAAAATATTTTAAACAAACAACAAGCAGAAGTCAAGTGCAACAAACAACAAACACCTTCTAAGTAAAGTGAAAACACTTGAAACAACCAAACAAGGAGACGCCAAGTACAACAAACAAACACCCAAGCAAAAATGAAAATACTTCACTTCACTTGAGAGACAGAAACCCGCGCACCTCCCGTAATGCTGGTGAGAACCGGCCGGCTGCCCTCGCCCCCCCTCCCCCCCTCCCCCTTGCAATCTGGCCACAACGCCGGGTCCCGAAAACCAGCGTCACCGGCTTCTCTCTCTCTCTCTCTCTCTCTCTCTCTCTCCCTTCTCTCTATCTCTCCCTCTCTTCTTCTTCTTCTTCTTCTTCTTCTTCTTCTCCTTCTCTTCTTCTTCTTCTTCTCTTCTCCCTCTCCTTCTCTCCCTCTCTCTCTCCCTCGCTCCCTCTCTCCCTCTCTCTCTCTCTTCCTTTCCTCT
>NC_091564.1:40397061-40412061 GCF_042767895.1 Penaeus vannamei | reverse complement strand
AACCCTTTCATGGACATCGACATACTACTCAAAACCTTACGCAATAAATGCCTGAAAAATTTACAGAAGTGTGTGTGTGTGAGGTGTAAAGGGGGAAAGGGAGAGAGGGAGGGAGAGGGGAGAGGGAGGGGAGGGAGAGAGAGAGAGAAGAGGCAGGGAGGGAGAGGGAGAGGGAGAGGGAGAGAAAGAGAGAGATAGAGAGAGAAAGAGAGAGAGAGAGAGAGAGAGAGAGAGAGAGAGAGAGGTGGATGCATGAGCTGACACTCTGAACCGAAACCCACCAACGAATCTAAAAAAAAACAGAGGGAAAAAAACATAATTTGGTTACTCGGTCTCCGTATGCTGTAACACTTTAATTACCGAGAGATGTGAGTGAATCAAACACCACAAACTATCTACAATATAAAACATATTCGGATTCACAGACCGGACGGCTTTTGTAATACAAGTTAGTAAAAAATGTGAGAGCAAAAACCACCGTACATATTATCACTAAGGTATTATCATACATAACCCAAGGTCCTTTCTCGTCCCCCTGGTATGGAAATTCCGAATATGTGTCATAGCGATTTCAGTCGAACAAGCTAGATGACTACTTACGAGTATCTCAATATCTGAAAGCACGTTTCTACGACATTTCAGGACAAGTCCCACACTTCTATGTCAAACTCAGATCTTATAATGAATTCAAGGACGAAGGTTCGGATTTAAGGACGAAGGTTCGGATAATCCCGCCATGGTATGCATCAGTATGCCATGGGTCGACAACTGATTCGAAGTTATTGCATATTATATCTCGGTATTGCAGATTTTGATATTCTTTAGACTCGAAGTAAATCTTAATTACCCTAACCGATAGTCATTCATTTTGGCAGCTATTAAAACAAGGTCTAATTGCAAGATAAAACAAACTACCCTACCTGTACAGACACAGGGTCTCTCCCCATAATACTAATCAGCTGACTGTGCAAAGGTCACTATCATCACGGCTCGCACTGGAACACTTTCACGTTCTCGCCGATCTCATCTCTGCGAGGTCGTAAACAGGTGTTGCGTTGCAGCTGTGTCCTTCCGGGGTGTGTTATGAATAAAAAATGATCCAAGACCTCACCTGCTATTTTGGGCTATGATATCACAGGAAATAACTACTCAAAAAACAATTATATCACACGTTGCAACTCTTTTTACTTCCCCGGTGCACGTCCGTCTGTCTGCCAGACACTCGCCCCGTATTCAAGTTCCCCCTAAAATATTATGCAACCGCAAAAAGCAAAGATAACGTGCGGTTAAAGAGTTAGAACTGTACCAAATATACAGGTGAACATATTGCGGACGCGCGTGGGCACCTAGGCGGCCAGGACACTCACCTGCCCGAGACACTGACAAATATTCTCTTTCTCTCTCTCTCTCTCTCTCTCTCTCTCTCTTTTTCTTTCCCTCTCTCTCTTTTTCTTTCCCTCTCTCTCTCTCTCTTTTTCTTTCCCTCTCTCTCTTTTCTTTCTCTCTCTCTTCTCTCTCTTTTTCTTTCCCTCTCTCTTCTCTCTCTCTCTCTCTCTCTCTCTCTCTCTCCTCTCTCTCTCTCTCTCTCTTCTCTCTCTCTCTCTCTCTCTCTCTCTCTCTCTCTCTCTCTCTCTCTCTCTCTCTCTCTCTCCCTCTCTCTCTATCTGCGTCTCTCTCCCTCTCTCTCTCTCTCTCCCTCTCTCTCTCTCCCTCTTCCTTCTCTCTCTATCTCTCCCTCTCTCTCTCTCTCTCCTCTCCCTCTCCCTCTCTCTCCTCTCCCTCTCCTCTCCCTCTCCCTCTCCCTCTCCCTCTCCCTCTCCCTCTCCCTCTCCCTCTCCCTCTCCCTCTCCCTTTCGGGAAACCTTAAAGAGGATCCTGTGGAAAGTGTACGTCGCAAGAGCTGGTCCACGAGACACTGCTCGTTCCTTACGGCGGTTCGGGACTCTTGCATCACCGCGGCTGCAGGAAGCGAGGAGGAAAAGATTAAACTGACGACGGGGGGTGGGGGGTGGGGGAGAAAAGCGGGATTAATGGGAGGGCGAAATAATCGGTTGAGGGGAAAATAGCAAGGGAGCGAAAATGGGGAAGGAAGTCTCCCTACGGCCTAAACCCCCTCCCTCATATTCTCTCCGTCTCTGTCTGTGTCTGTCTATTCGTCCGTCCGTCTGCCTGTCTGTCTCTCCCTCCCTCTCTCCCTCTCCAAGCCTTACCCTCCCCCCTGAATCAGCCGAATCAACGTGCTGTCTCGTGCAGAAACTTTCACGCTGCTATGCGTTCCCGCGTGCCCTACAGCCCCCCCACCCCACCCCAACAGCCCCAACATCAACCTCATCACCCCCAACACGCCCCCGCCTAAGCCCCTAAGTCCAAAAGTCCGGCGAGAGAGAGAGAGAGAGAGCGCTGAAGATCAACCCCGAAATAGCCCCCGAGGCAGCGTACGTCATTAGCCGTGTCCTCGCAACGACGCCGCTGCTGCTGTCGCCACCCGGCCGTGATGCTGCGGTCGGCGTCGCCATGGTCGGTGCGCCTTTCCTGTCCCTTTGAAGAGCGATGCTGTGCACAAGGAAATCCTGTGTCGCAGTGCAAGGGCTTTATTTTTATCTTTTGTTGCACAGCAGCCACGCACGTCAACATCAACATCAACGCTTACTTATCAGTTTTTTTTTGTTTTTTTTTTTTTTAGCTTTTATATTGATCGAGTTTGCCACGAAATGCCGGTGGGCTGATAACCCGTTCCAAAAAAATAATTCCACTGCGTTCCCGATGGCTCTATCCTTAATCTCCCTCCCTTTCTCTCCCCCCCCCTCCTCTCTTCCTTCTTACCTCTCAACCCTTCCCCCTCCCCCTCCCCCATCCCCTCCCCCCAAACTTGACACCTTACAACCTTAATCTGCATCGCGGGGGATTACAATGCATTGGCACGGCCTCATCTCGCTCTCGGGTTTCCTCAAATGATGCTGTTCCTAGGCGCCCGCCCACGCCCACGCCCACGCCCTCTAAGCCGTTCTGTTCACGCCCACCAGCCGCGATGGGGGCTTTTTTTTTGTCCCTGGCCAGGCCCGTCGCGCTGGCCTACTACACACGCCCATTCCTCTTCCAATGCGCGCCCACGCTCGATGAGCCGCCCTCATTTTCTCAAAGAGCGGCCGGAAGTAGCCGACTGCCGCCCTCGCCGCCCCCCACGTCCTGCAGGGCGGAGGAGGAAGAGGGCGGCGGATACGGGAAAGAGAGATAAAAGATGGCATGGCGGGACGAGCAATAAAAACAGGGGACGACGAGACAGCGAAGAGATGAAGCAACGAAGAGAAGAAGAGACAGCGAAGAGAAGAAGAGACAGCGAAGAGAAGAAGAGGCAGCGAAGAGAAGAAGAGACAGCGAAGAGAAGAAGAGACAACGAAGAGAAGAAGAGGCAGCGAAGAGAAGAAGAGGCAGCGAAGAGAAGAAGCAGCGAAGAGGAGACAGCGAAGAGAAGAGGAGACAGCGAAGAGAAGAAGAGACAGCGAAGAGAAGAAGAGACAGCGAAGGGAAGAAGAAGCAGCGAAGATAAGAAGCAGCGAAGAGAAGAAGAGGCAACGAAGAGAAGAGGCGGCGACACCAACGAAGGCGCCTGCAGACAAAACCCGAGGAGACGGACCCCTTGCTCTCTCTCTCTCCCCCGACGGCATTCTCCTCCTGCTGTAGTAATACGTCCCGGGCGAGCCTCCCTACTTCAAGAGGCGATCGCGGGTGTCCTCGTGGCCGCCCTGGGGATGTCGCGGCCGCCCGAAATAATCCCCCGGCTTTCCCTGGGGATTCCAGAAGCTTCCGAGGGCGTGTGTTCCCCCGGCCCGCGAACGAGTCTCCGGGTAAGAGACATATGCATGGCAACTGAGGCTTCCTCGTTTACGTCGATTGGTTCAAAATACTAAGAAAAAGTACGATTCATAATAGAAATACTAACAAATACCAGACAAAATGAAAAAGTACGATTCATAATACAAATACTAACAAATACCAGACAGGATGAAATTGGGACAAAATCCTCCAAGCAAACAGAAGCGAGATGTCCCTCAGTCGGCCTTTCCTCCTCGCCCTCCCTCATCTCCCCCTTTTCGCTTTTTCTCTCTCTCTCTCCCATTCCCCCTATTTCTCCCCCGGCCGCCCTCCTTCCCTCCTTCCCTCCTGCCCCACATCCTCGCCCAGGCACAAAGAAGCCCACGCAAACAAGCACACACGACAAAGGCCTTAATTCGACAGCCACTGAAGAAATATGAATGGAGAGACTGACGACTCAATGCACAAGTCTGCGCATAAAGGAGGCCACAAAGCCCCCATCCCGGCACCTCCGCCCACCCTGCCCACCCTATACCCCGCCCTCCCTGCCCACCCTGCACCCCGCCCACCCAAAACCCCACCCTGCACCCCGCCCACCCAAAACCCACCCTGTACCCCGCCCTCCCTGCCCACCCTGTACCCCGCCCTCCCTGCCCACCCTGCACCCCGCCCTCCCTGCCCACCCTGTACCCCGCCCTCTCTGCACCCCGCCCACCCAAAACCCAACCCTCCCCGCCCACACACCACCCCGCCCGTACACATTCCACGGGCCGGTGGGAGGGAACTGGACTTTTAAAATCTCGCTCGTTCTCGCCGAAGTGACAACAGCTGAGAGACTCTCCTCCCTCTCCGACCCGACCTCATCCCGAAACATGCACGCAGCGACGGCCGCCCCTTCCCGAACAGGAGGAAGCGGAGGGCCTCGGGCGAACACGCGGCCGGGGTCTAAAGAGAATGGGAAGCTCCTTCGAGAAATGGAGTTTGGAAATTATGGACACATACCGATGTGTAAATCTATTTACGGTCATGGCCATATGCATACAACACCAACAAAGATATTAATATAGAAATAAATAAACACAGAATGAGAGAGAGAGTGGGATGGAGGGAGAGAGAGAGTGGGAGAAAGGGAGAGAGATGGAAAGAGAGCGGGAGAAAGGGAGAGAGATGGAAAGAGAGCGGAGAGGAGGGAGGAGAGAGAGAGAGAGAGAGGGGAGAGAGAGAGAGGGAGGAGAGAAGGAGAGAGAAAGGGGGGGAGAGAGAGAGGGAAGGAGAGAGAAGAGGGGGGAGGAGAGGAAGGGGGGGAGAAGAGAGAAGAGGGGGGGAAAGAGAGGGGAGAGAGAGAGAGGGGGGAAAGAGGGGAGAGAAAAAGAGAGGGGGAGAGAGAGAGAGAGAGAGGGGAGGGAGAGAGAGAGAGAGAGAGAGAGAGAGAGAGAGAGAGAGAGAGAGAGAGAGAGAGAGAGAGAGAGAGAGAGAGAGAGAGAGAGAGAGAGAGAGAGAGAGGGAGAGAGAGAAAGAAAAAGTGAGAGAGAAAGAAAGAAAAAGAGAGAGAGATGGGAATAAGAGGAGAGGGAAAGAAAAGAGAGAAAGAAAAAAGAGAGAAAATCAACTGACCTTGGCTTTCCCAAACACGGCGATCATCCTTATCGCCTAAATAACGTTGCTGAAACCAGAGGCTCTGCTCGTGTAGCACATACCTGTCGAGAAGGATTAGGAATGAAAAATCATGCTATAACGTAATACAAAATACACAAACATACAAACATTCTCATTCAAATAAATACACATATAACACACATACATACTAATACATATATAATATACATATATACATATCACACACACACACGCACGCACGCACATATATATACTACTACTACTACTACAATTAATAATAAAAACACACATTAATATATATAATAAAGCATACACACGTGTATGTGCACACGACTTCACCTAAATTACAATCAATAAAAAAAGGGAAAAAAATATCTATCGCGTTTCCCCTTCCACTACACTACTGTTACGCCGAGGGCCCTCTGGCGCAGGTGGCCAAAGGAGGCCCTCGCATACACCGAGAATTCTCTTCCTTTGCCTCATCCATCTATACTTTTCTTATTCTCATCCTTTGCCTGATCCATTTTCATTTTTTCTTATTCTCTTCCTTTGCCTGAGCCATCTTCATTTTTTCTTATTCTCTTCCTTTGCCTGATCCATCTATACTTTTCTTATTCTCTTCCTTTGCCTGAGCCATCTTCATTTTTTCTTATTCTCTTCCTTTGCCTGAGCCATCTTCATTTTTTCTTATTCTCTTCCTTTGCCTGATCCATCTATACTTTTCTTATTCTCTTCCTTTGCCTGAGCCATCTTCATTTTTTCTTATTCTCTTCCTTTGCCTGAGCCATCTTCATTTTTTCTTATTCTCTTCCTTTGCCTGAGCCATCTTCATTTTTTCTTATTATCTTCCTTTGCCTGATCCATCTTCATATTTTCTTATTTATCTTCCTTTGCCTGAGTCCATCTTCCTTCCTTTTTTTCTTATTCTCTTCCTTTGCCTAGAGCCATCGCTTCATTTTTTTCTTATTTTCTTCCTTTGTTTGATCCACTTTTACATTTTTCTTATTCTCTTCTCTTTGCCTGAGCCATTTCTCATTTTCTTATTATCTTCCTTTGCCTGAGCCATCTTCATTTTTCTTTATTCTCTTCTTCCTTTGCCTGAGCCATCTTCATTTTTTCTTATTCTCTTCCTTTTGCCTGAGCCATCTTCATTTTTCTTTATTCTCTTCCTTTGCCTGATCCATCTTCATTTTTTCTTATTCTCTTCCTTTGCCTGATCCATCTTCATTTTTTCTTATTCTCTTTCCTTTGCCTGATCCATCTTCATTTTCTTATTCTCTTCCTTTGCCTGAGACCATCTTCATTTTTTCTTTATTCTCTTCCTCTTTGCTCTGAGCCATTTTCATTTTTTTCTTATTATCTTCCTTTGCCCTGATCCATCTTCCTTTTTTCTTATTCTCTTCCCTTTTGCCTGAGCCATCTTCATTTTTTCTTTATTCTCTTCCTTTGCCTGAGCCATCTTCATTTTTCTTTATCTCTCTTCCTTTTGCCTGATCCATCTATACGTTTTTTCTTATTCTCTTCCTTTGCCTGAGCCATCTTCATTTTTCTTTATTCTCTTCCTTTGCCTGATCCATCTTCATTTTTCTTTATTCTCTCTTTGCCTTTGCCTGAGCCTATCTTCATTTTCTCTTATTCTCTTCCTTTGCCTGATCCATCTTCATTTTCTCTTATTCTCTTCCTTTGCCTGTGCCATCTTCATTTTTTCTTATTCTCTTCCTTTGTTTATAAGCCATTTTCATTTTTTTTTATTTTATCTTCCTTTGCCTGATCCATCTTCCTTTTTTTTTCTTATTCTCTTCCTTTGCCTGAGCCATCTCTTCATTTTTCTTATTCTCTCTCCTTTGCCTGAGCCATCTTCATTTTTTTTCTCTTATTCTCTTCCTTTGCCTGATCCATCTATACTTTCTTTTCTTATTCTCTTCCCTTTTTTGCCTGAGCCATCTTTATATTTTTTCTTATTTTCTTCCTTTGCCTGATCCATCTTCATTTTTTCTTATTCTCTTCCTTTGCCTGAGCCATCTTCATTTTTTCTTATTCTCTTCCTTTGCCTGAGCCATTTTCATTTTTTCTTATTATCTTCCTTTGCCTGATCCATCTTCCTTTTTTCTTATTCTCTTCCTTTGCCTGAGCCATCTTCATTTTTTCTTATTCTCTTCCTTTGCCTGATCCATCTTCATTTTTTTCTTATTCTCTTCCTTTGCCTGAGCCATCTTCATTTTTTCTTATTCTCTTCCTTTGCCTGATCCATCTATACTTTTCTTATTCTCTTTCTTTGCCTGATCCATCTTCAATTTTTCTTATTCTCTTCCTTTGCCTGATCCATCTATACTTTTCTTATTCTCTTCCTTTGCCTGATCCATCTTCAATTTTTCTTATTCTCTTCCTTTGCCTGATCCATCTTCAATTTTTCTTATTCTCTTCCTTTGCCTGATCCATTTTCATTTTTTCTTATTCTCTTCCTTTGCCTAATCCATCTATATTTTTTCTTATTCTCTTCCTTTGCCTGAGCCATCTTCATTTTCTCTTATCCTCATCCTTTGCCTGAGCCATCTTCATTTTCTCTTATTTCTCTCTTCCCCTTTGCCTGAGCCATCTTCTTATTTCTCTCTATTCTCCTTCCTTTGCCTGATCCATCTTTCTCATTTTCTCTTATCCTCATCCTTTGCCTGAGCCATCTCTCATTTTCTCTCTATTCTCTTCCTTTTTGCCTAATCCATCTATATTTTTTCTTATTCTCTTCCTTTGCCTGAGCCATCTTCATTTTCTCTTATCCTCATCCTTTGCCTGAGCCATCTTCATTTTCTCTTATTCTCTTCCTTTGCCTGAGCCATCTTCATTTTCTCTTATCCTCATCCTTTGCCTGAGCCATCTTCATTTTCTCTTATTCTCTTCCTTTGCCTGATCCATCTTCATTTTCTCTTATTCTCTTCCTTTGCCTGAGCCATCTTCATTTTCTCTTATCCTCATCCTTTGCCTGAGCCATCTTCATTTTCTCTTATCCTCATCCTTTGCCTGAGCCATCTTCATTTTCTCTTATCCTCATCCTTTGCCTGAGCCATCTTCATTTTTTCTTATTCTCTTCCTTTGCCTGATCCATCTTCATTTTTTCTTATTCTCTTCCTTTGCCTGAGCCATCTTCATTTTTTCTTATTCTCTTCCTTTGCCTGATCCATCTTCATTTCTTCTTATTCTCTTCCTTTGCCTGATCCATCTATATTTTTCTTATTATCTTCCTTTGCCTGAGCCATCTTCAGTTTTTCTTATTCTCTTCCTTTGCCTGAGCCTAATTGAGTATTTTTTCTTATTCTCTTCCTTTGCCTGATCCATCTATATTTTTCTTATTCTCTTCCTTTGCCTGATCCATCTTCATTTTTTCTTATTCTCTTCCTTTGCCTGAGCCATCTTCATTTTTTCTTATTCTCTTCCTTTGCCTGAGCCATCTTCATTTTTTCTTATTCTCTTCCTTTGCCTGAGCCATCTTCATTTTTTCTTATTCTCTTCCTTTGCCTGAGCCATCTTCATTTTTTCTTATTCTCTTCCTTTGCCTGATCCATCTTCATTTTTTCTTATTCTCTTCCTTTGCCTGATCCATCTTCATTTTTTCTTATTCTCTTCCTTTGCCTGAGCCATCTTCATTTTTTCTTATTCTCTTCCTTTGCCTGAGCCATCTTCATTTTTCTTATTCTCTTCCTTTGCCTGAGCCATCTTCATCTTTTTCTTATTCTCTTCCTTTGCCTGAGCCATCTTCATTTTTTCTTATTCTCTTCCTTTGCCTGAGCCATCTTCATTTTTTCTTATTATCTTCCTTTGCCTGAGCCATCTTCATTTTTTCTTATTCTCTTCCTTTGCCTGATCCATCTTCATTTTTTCTTATTCTCTTCCTTTGCCTGAGCCATCTTCATTTTTTCTTCTCTTCCTTTGCCTGAGCTATCTTCATTTTTTTCTTATTCTCTTCCTTTGCCTGAGCCATCTTCATTTTTTCTTATTCTCTTCCTTTGCCTGATCCATCTTCATTTTTTCTTCTCTTCCTTTGCCTGAGCTATCTTCATTTTTTTCTTATTCTCTTCCTTTGCCTGAGCCATCTTCATTTTTTCTTATTCTCTTCCTTTGCCTGATCCATCTTCAATTTTTCTTATTCTCTTCCTTTGCCTGATCCATCTTCATATTTTTCTTATTTCTGTTACAGTCTGATGTTAATCCTTTTTATGTTGCATTGCACTCCATCCATTGCATATATTGTTTAGCAATCGTACAACCCTAGTCTTTCTCTCTCCGTCTCTCCTTGTCTGTGTCTGTTTCTCCTTGTTTGTCAATCTGTCTATCTGTCTGTCCGTCTCCATTTCTATCTGTCTGTCCGTCTCTCTTTCTCTCTTCCCTTCTCCTCCTCCTCCTCCCTCTCCCCCCCAAGGTAATCCTACCCTCGCCTGTTCCCCTTTTACATGGCGTTCACCGTTTCCAATCGCGTCCGATCCCCTTAAGCTCCGCATCACTCACTCCCCCCCTTCATCTCCCCTTCATCTCCCCTTCAACAGCTCCTTGTTTATGCAAATGTCTCGTTTTCCGGCTCGCATGAACTCCAGATGCACCCGCGCGCCGGCAACTTCTCCCGCCTATATGACCCTAACGATATTAATTTTGATCGTACGCCTTTCAATCCCCTCCCCCCCCCTCTCCCCGCTTTCGAGGCAGTAATAAAACCCCTTTGCCTCGTTCTCGTCCCCTTTGCGCCTCCCTCCCGCGCGCAAGATGACCTCCCCGGAGCCTCTTCAACCTGGCCGTCGTCGCCCGCCTCCCTTCATCCCGACTTTATTAACAATGTCTTGAACCGAAGAGCACGGCCGCCCCTTCCTAACCTGGTCTTAAGCTCGGGTCATTACAAAGTCAGCGTCTAAGGTCGGCCCTGTATCTTCATAACCTCCCCCCTCCCTCCTTCCCCCCTCTGGCCCCTCTTCAATGCCGCCACCGTGGTCTGTAGTCCCCACAATGACGGTCTACAAGCGCCGCTACAATAGTCCGCAAACAATGCCCCGATGGTCCGCACACACTGCTGCTGCGGTCCGCAACCCCGACGACAGGACGACAGGTACCCCCCAAAACGATGGGCAATTTCCGAGATTGGTTTGCAGATCGAATTCTTTCTTCCCCGTCACACCCTGCTCTTTGCTCTACTCTCCGCCCTGCTCTTTGCTCTACTCTCCGCGCCTCCTTCCTCCTCCCTTCGCAAACTTGTTCCAAATTCACTTTATGGCGCGAGCACACAAGGAAACTTTGTGCTTTTGTTTCTTATCATCACTCGCTGAATGCCGGAGCACAAGCGCAAGCACTGCACGGCCTCCGGAGGGTCTTGTGTCGGCCTCCTTGCCTCAGCTCATTACCCGCGGCTTCAGGACAGCTTAGTCCGCTTTTAAAACGCTTATACATTATATAATCCCTTCTGAGCAAAGTCTCGAAGGCTTCAATAACGTCAGTCTCGTTTGCTGGAGCCATAATCCATTACAAGATAAAAAAAACTTGATTTAGTAGATGTTTTAAAAATATAACCTCAATTTTATCGACAGCTACAACGTAACTTTTTTTTCGCGTTACGATAAACTGTTCTTCGATCCTCCTTTACGGGCACCGGCGGACGACGTTGCCGGAGAGGAGCCAGACAACTACCCTATGCGGCCTTATCGTAATCCCAAAAGTCTATAGTACCTCCTCTTGACCTCCTCTCCCTCCTGCCTCTCCCGGAGTCCACGCACAGACCGCACGACCCGAATCCTACGCGGGAGAAGGGAGAAGGCTGAAACCGACGCGAAGGAGCAACATTGAGCCACTCCGAAACAGCTGTGAAGGGCAAGCGTCGGCGGCTCGCTTCCCGCCGGCGCCTGCTTCCAAGAACCAACAGGGCGAAAGGGGAGAGAGAGAAAGGAAGAAACGAGAAACCCGAGTAAGAAAAAGCGGGATAACAGAGCCAAAGATAAGGGTCGGGATGATACGTGACAGAGGGAAGATGCTGTAGCGCGGATGGGGGGGGGGGGCGAAGGGCTGCGTTCGGCGGCCAAAAAGGGGGCGACGGAGATAATGAGAACGGCGAAGGGGAAATGAGTGCTGACAGAGGGCAAGGGAGGCGTAAGCAGGGACAAAATAAGGAGAAACAAGGGTCCCGAGAGGCGCCCCTGATGACTCGGTCGGGTTGAGGTCAAACAAGGTCACGCGAAGCAGGGATAGTCTGCTTGGAAACGGACGAGGGAGGGAGGGGAGGGAGGGGAGGGCGGGCCAGGGACAGGCAGCCTGCGTGGCCCTCTGCCAACTGAATATTGACCAGGTTCCTCGCAGCCACGCTCCTTATTCCCTTAAACCCCATCTTCTCTCCTTGCCCTTTCGCTCATCGACAGTCGCTTTCTCCGCTCAGACAAGTTCCTTTAATGAACGCCCGTGAAGACTCCATCTTAGAACGCCCGCCTTTCAAGGAGCCTGGCGATCTGGCGCCGGAGAGGGGGCGGTTTCCCTAAGACCCCGAACAGCCCTGGCGCCAGGCTCTTACAGGGCCATCCGAGGCAAGCATCATCCGCCAGTGCCAAGGAGGCGGCACCCGAGGACCAGGTTCCTTAAAGCTGCCGCCAACATTCGCAATCAAGAAAGATCACCAAAGAAATACTACTACTTCGTGTTATCGCTTACATGATCCGACGTTAAACTCACGTAATCATTATTCGTTGGCACAACAAATTTACGGACGAAAAATGAATAATTCATACAGTTCTCTCTTATATTTCTCGCTCTCGCTCACCTCTCGCTCACCTCTCTCTCTCTCTCTCTCTCTCTCTCTCTCTCTCTCTCTCTCTCTCTCTCTCTCTCTCTCTCTCTCTCTCTCTCTCTCTCTCTCTCTCTCTCTGGCCTCTTCCCTTTTCCTCACCCTCTCTCTCTTCTCCCTCTCCCCCCCCTCACCCTCTTTCTCTTCTCCCTCTCCCTCACCCTTTCTCTTCTCCCTCTCCCTTTCTCTTCTCCCTTTCCCTCACCCTCTCTGTCTCTCTCTCTTCTCCCCCTCTCCCTCACCCTCTCTTTCTCCCTCTCCCTCTCTTATCCCTTTCCCTCTCTGTCTGTCTTTCTCCCCCCACTCTCCTCTCCCTCTTCTCTCCCCTTATCCTTCCCCCTCACCCTTTCCCTCTTTCTCCCTCCTCCCCTCTCTCTCCTCCCTCTCCTTCACCCTCTCTTTCTCCCCTTCTATCCCCCCCTCTCCCTCTTCTCCCTCTCTTCAGCACACCCCGCCCAAGACTGAGATTAGCAAGCACGTATCGCCCAGAACGCCCACAAGTGCTCTCCCCGTTCAAGGCTGCTCCCCGAGAGTGCACGCGCCGACCTCCACTCCGCCCGGCCCGTGGCACCCGAGGCGGAGATTGGCGGACGGCGGCACTTGGCGACGGGGATCTGCTCTCGGGGTCGGTGTGCAGGAGTTTAGGGAAGCTTGGCATGCGGCGATGCGGAGGCGGTCGCGGTCGTGGTTTTTGTTTTGTGTGTTTGTTTGCTTGTTTGTATCTGTTTGTCTATATGTTTGCTTGTTTTTATGTGTTTGTATGCGTGTTTATTTGTGAGTTGGTTTGTTTGTGTGTGTGTGTGTGTGTGTGTGTGTGTGTGTGTGTGTGTGTGTGTGTGTGTGTGTGTGTGTGTGTGTGTGTGTGTGTGTGTGTGTGTGTGTGTGTGTCTGTGTGTGTGTGTGTTCATGTGTGCGAGCGCGCCCCTACCGCTCCTGAGCGCGAGTCACCTGGCCGAAGGTTCGGCTCACACGCCGCGTCCGTGACAGGTGTCACTCGCCGCCGTAATGACAGGTCGCCCTGTCTGCGCCGTAATATCCCCATAATTACTATCGCATAAAGGACTCAATTCGTTTCCGTTCTGTACCTGTCCGTTTCCCCCCCGTCTCTCCCACGCCACGGCAGCGGCGGCAGGAACTACAAATTGGCCGATCAGATCTTCCTTCCTGCGGGTCTTCTTCGGCAGCCGCACGGGCGCAGCACCGACGCCGAGATGCTTCCTGGTCCCATTCTGCGCGGCCCTTGGACTCGGCCCGAATGCCAAACGGAAATGGCGCAGTCGTGGCACTCCGTCTCCGTCCTCGTGCCCTTCCAAGAGAGCGCGAGATCTCCCGTGGCAGTCTGTCCGGCCTGCCTGCCCTGCGGTGGTCGAGTCCATAGCGCAAGAGCATGCAGCGAGAAATAACACCCGTATCGTTGCGCGAAAGAGCCGCGCACACCACTTCGCAACGCCAGATCAAACGCGACCGAAGTGGCGCACGTCGCTGGCCTCTTGTGCCGCGGCGGCCTCGCTCCTCCAAGATTACTCGCGGCTGTCACGCGAGGGCCGGCGCCGGGGCACGGCTCGCACGCACCTCTGCAGGGGAACTGTGGCACCTTCGTTGGTGATCAAGGCTGTGAGATCCTGGCGGCGGCCCTGCGGCGCTCAAGCAGGCTCCCGCGGGAGCGGCGCTGGAGGGCACGTGTCCCCCGCCTCTCGGACGCGCCATTGCGTCACTCGGCCGCCCGATACGGCTTCCTCGGACAAACTCATCACGTTCTCAAAAAAGCTTTTCCCTGAATCTCGCGCCACTCTCCCCGCTCTTCCCCGATCGGACCCGGAGCTCTCTCGGGCCGCAGCGACCGACAAACCGTAAATCGCCCAGGCGTCCCGGCGCCAAATGATAGGTTGGCCACGGCGAACAGCCGTCGATTCCGACAGTAGTCCTAACGAGGCCGCGATTACAGCTCGGGCGCCTTAAGTCATGCGAGTTTTGTTCGGGCCGCTGTTATTAGGGCCCCGCCGACCTGCCGATCGCGTGATGGAGGCCGCCGTTGGGCCTAAGAGGCGTACCGGGAAATGTCTCTTTATTGGCGCCGGCCTGTGTTCAACTTCCCGTGTATCCGTAAATATTTCACAATCACACCAACTCCGTCCACGCACAAAGAAGTACAAAACGATCCCCCGCCGACGCAGCCGACCTTCCGCGTGTTCCAGCAGCGGCGGCGGCGGCACGAAGGGGGCTCGCCGCACCCCAGCGGAAGGGACTTTGCGAGCGCACCTGCATCCTCTCCTCCTCCTCTTCCTCCTCCTCCTTCCCGACGGTCCTCTCCCGCCCAATCCTTTCTACCTCCGTCACCGAGGAGCCTCCACCTCCAGATCGATCTGCCCTTCCCCTGAACCCTGCGACCCTCTGGTTCCCTCCTCCGGTTCCCTGACCCCTCCTCCCTCCTTCCCTCCCTGGAACCGCCCTCCATTCGTCTAGCCCCATTTCCCTCCCTTTCTGTAACCCCCTCCCTTCATCCAACCCATTCCCTCCCTCCTCCCTCCCTCCCTCCCTTCCCATCGTCCAACCCCTTCCCTCCCTCCCTAGAACCCCCTTCCCTTCTCATCCCCGAACTCCCTCCCTCCCTCCTCCCTCCCTCCCCTCCCTAGAACCCCCTTCCCTTCAGTCCAACCCCTTCCTTCCCTCCCTCCCCTCCCCGGAACCCCCTTCCCTTCGTCCAGCCCCTTCCCTCCCTCCCCTCCCTTCGTCCAACTCATTCCCTCCTTTCCTCTCTCCCTCCCTCC
>NC_091564.1:40382061-40394561 GCF_042767895.1 Penaeus vannamei | reverse complement strand
CGATACCAACACAGAAGTTGAAAGAGCAAAGGTAACGCTGTTAACGTCCAGCTGCCAATCGCCTCCACCCTCTCCCCCCCACCCCCCCCTCGCCCCTCGCGCCCCCCCCCCCCACCCCTCGCACGCCCACGCCCAATCCTCCTTCCAGCCAACACTGTCAACCTCCCAACGCCGCGTCGAAAACCGGCCAACCTCATGACCTTGAAGGAGAGGGGGGGGGGGGACCAAAGAGGGCGCTTAAGACCTTCTTGTGCGAAAACTCTACTGCAAGCGCGAGCAGTCCCAGGTCCATATGAGCAATTTTTATTCATTCATTTTTGATGAATTTATTCATTTTGTTATTATTGGAGCAGTCCAAGGTCCATATAAGCAATTTTTATTTATTCAATTTTTATTTATTCATTTTGTTATATTATTTTTTAAATCTCGGGCTAGCGACCACCGATTAATTTTGGATTCCTGATCCTAGAATCCAATAACATCCCCAAAGCCTTCGCCAATTCCCAGGTCAGATACACAAATCTATCTTAATCCCTATTGACACAAACAGACACACACACACACACACACAAACCCACACACACACACACACACACACACACACAACCCCCCCCCCACACACACACACACAAACCCACACACACACACACAAAAAAAAAAAAAAAAAACGTTCTATACAAATAATCAAATACATACACGATCTTCCCTAAACCGCACAAACATCCCAAAACGCCCAATCCCTCTACTGTCCCTCCGCCCACAGCGCCCACCCGCCCACCCGCCCCTATCGCCCGCCCAATAAAGCTGGTCTGATTTCTGTTACATCAATGGCCACTGCGATTGTGATAGGGAGGGGGGGAGGGTCGGCTTACGGGGGGGGGGGGGGGGGAGACAACAGGAATGGCTGGGGTTGGGGGATGATCTGTCAGGATAGGGGGAAGGGGGGGAGGGATAAGGGGAGAAGAGGGGAGGGCAGGAGGGGAAGAAGGGATGAGAGGGACAGAGAAGAGACTGGGGGAGAGGAAGAGGGGGTCGGAGAAGAGAGAAGGGGAGGGAGGGAGAAAGGGAAGGAGAGAGAAGGAGAGGGAGAGGTGGGTGAGAGAGAGAAAGAGAGAGAGGAGGGAGAAAGCGAAAGAGAAAGAGAGAGAGGAGGGAGAAAGCGAAAGAGAAAGAGAGAGAGAGAAAGCGAGAGAGAGAAAGAGAGAGTGAAACCGAAAGAGAAAGAGAGAAAGCGATAGAGAGAGAGAGAGAGAGCCAAGATACACCCAAGATTCCCCTTGAGAACACAGCGACAGCGACACGCTCGCCTCATTAACAATCGTCGATTCTTGTCAGCTGGGAAATGGAGACTGGCAGGCGGGAAGCGCGAGCTGAATCTGTACATGGGGGAAAACGATTTGTATTTAAATGCCAAATTAATAACGAAATGCGAACTGTCGCAGGTGATCGCCGCTTCCCCAATCCCAGAGCAATTCACGGCCTCGCCCAGCGCCAACATGATTGCGTGCAGAACCGCTTACGGGCGAAAAAGAGCGATTTCCTTGCACTACATGATACGGCGGCTAATACAGGCTGAATATAACGCATTTTTACTTCGTCGTCTGCGGGAGGGAGGGAGGGAGGGGGAGAGGAAGAGAGAGAGAGAGAGAGAGAGAGAGAGAGAGAGAGAGAGAGAGAGAGAGAGAGAGAGAGAGAGAGAGAGAGAGAGAGAGAGAGAGAGAGAGAGAGAGAGAGAGAGAGAGAGAGAGAGAGAGAGAGAGAGAGAGAGAGAGAGAGAGAGAGAGAGAGAGAGAGAGAGAGAGAGAGAGAGAGAGAGAGCGAGAGAGAGAAAGAAGGAAAGGAGGGAGAGATATTAGGGGAGAGGGAGAGGGAGAGAGAGAGAGAGAGATTAAGAAAGAAAGAGCCAGCGGATAGTGAAGCGAAATGGATGCTTCCGAGAGAGAGATCTCCCTCGGCCTATTCCCTTGGTCTGGCCTCTTCTGATACCCACCGATACCCATCTTCGCTCCACACCCATGAGGATGAGTCACCCAAGAAGCATGATCGGGCAAACGCGACAAAATCCTCGACTTCGGCGGCGCAGAAAGGCCCCAGAGAAGGGCAAAAGAATCCAGAATCGAGTGGTTCCTAACTAAATTAATGAAATAAGCTAACGATGATGATGTTGGCGTGCGGCACCTTAAGAGTGTGATTCGTCGTCAGGCTCGGAACCCCTTGCTTCTTCCCCGCCACTTCCTTCTCTTCGTCAATCCCAGACACCCAGACAACCTTCCATTAGGAAATGGCACACATGCCATTTCATCTGCGCCGCCACCTGAACGCAATTCGAGCCAATTCCGATGCCATCTTTCCCCTCGGCTCCCAGTACTCAATCCCGTCGTCGATTCTGACCTTTTCTGCCCTACATGCAGACCCCCCTTTCACCCCCTTCAGTCTCCTCCTCCTCCTCCGCGTCCCTCTCCTTTCCCACGCGGCCGCCAAATTCCCCTCTTCCAGCCAACTCCAAATACACAAGTCGACCCTCGAACTTATCTTGAGACTTATCTTCACACCAACTTTCCCCTCGTGCTCGTGTGGCCTCCCCCGCACGCCCGAAGACAGCGAGCCAGCCACACGAACGCGAAAACACGTTCCCTCAGAAGGCCCTGCCGTTTAGCTCGCTCGCGGGTCTCTTCCTATACTCCGATAATAATAATAATAATAATAATGATAATACAATACTAAAAATAAATAAATAAATAAATAAATAAAAAATAATAGATAAAACTAGATAGTTCCCTTTGCTATCCGCCGCTTCTCTCCACGCCCATTGCGAGAGAGAGAGAGAGAGAGAGAGAGAGAGAGAGAGAGAGAGAGAGAGAAGAGAAGAGAAGAGAAGAGAAGAGAAGAGAAGAGAAGAAGAGAGAGAAGAAGAGAAGAGAGAAGAGAAGAAAGAAGAAGAAGAGAAAGAGAGAGAAAGAAAAGAGAGAGAGAAGAGAAGAAAGAGAGAAAGAGAAAGAGAAAGAGAAAGAGAGAGAGAGAAAGAGAAAGAGAGAAAGAGAAAGAGAGAGAAAGAGGGTCTTCATCGCGCTCAAATCACCTCCACGCAAACAAACTAATTACGTGGTAATCGGAAATATCTTCGCAATCCCCGCGGAGTTCCTCTGATGAACAACGACCTTAATGAAGACGCTAAATCACCCCTAAATGCTCGCGGTATCACGTTTTCTATGTGCACTTCCGGCGCTGCAACTTTGCCATTTGCATTTCCGCCCTCTCTCCTATTTTCTTCTCCTCCTCCTCCCACCTTCCTCCCCCTCTCCCCTGCATTTATCGCGGTTTGCCTTTTCCCGTATTCCCTTCGCGTGCCCCCCCCCCCCCTCTCTCTCTCTCCTATTCTCTTCTCCACCTCCTCCCACCTTCCTCCCCTCTCCCCTGCATTTATCGCGGTTTGCCTTTTCCCAAATTCCCTTCGCGTGCCCCCCCCCCCCTCCCTTTCTCTCCTATTCCCTCCTCTCCTCCCACCTTCCTCCCTCTCCTGCATTTATCGCGGTTTGCCTTTTCCCAAATTCCCTTCGCGTGCCCCCCCCCCCCCTTTCTCTCCTATTCCCTTCTCCACCTCCCACCTTCCTCCCTCTCCTGCATTCATCGCGGTTTGCCTTTTCCCGTATTCCCTTCGCGTGCCCCCCCTCCTCTCTCTCTCTTATTCCCTCCTCCTCCTCCCACCTTCCTCCCTCTCCTGCATTCATCGCGGTTTGCCTTTTCCTGAATTCCCTTCGCGTGCCCCCCCCCCTCTCTCTCTCTCCTATTACCTATTCCTCCTCCCACCTTCCTCCCCCTCTCCTGCATTTATCGCGGTCTGCCTTTTCCCAAATTCCCCTTCGCGTGTCCCCCCCTCTCTCTCCTATTCCCTTCTCCTCCCACCTTCCTCCCCCTCTCCTGCATTTATCGCGGTTTGCCTTTTCCCAAATATCCTTCGCGTGCCCCCCCTCTCTCTCTCTCTCCTATTCCCTTCTCCTCCCACCTTCCTCCCCCTTTCCTGCATTTATCGCGGTTTGCCTTTTCCCAAATTCCCTTCGCGTGTCCCCCCCCTCGCTCTCTCTCCTATTCCCTTCTCTCACCTTCCTCCCTCTCCTGTATTTATCGCGGTTTGCCTTTTCCCAAATTCCCTTCGCGTGTCCCTCCCTCTCTCTCTCCTATTCCCTCCTCCTCCCACCTTCCTCCCCTCTCCCCTGCATTTATCGCGGTTTGCCTTTTCCTGAATTCCCTTCGCGTGCCCCCCCCCCTTCTCTCTCTCCTATTCCCTCCTCCTCCTCCCACCTTCCTCTCCCCTCTCCTGCATTTATCGCGGTTTGCCTTTTCCCGTATTCCCTTCGCGTGTCCCCCCTCTCTCTCCTATTCCCTCCTCCTCCCACCTTCCCCCCCTCTCCTGCATTTATCGCGGTTTGCCTTTTCCCAAATTCCCTTCGCGTCCCCCCCCCCTCTCACCCCATCCGCGACCTGGCCCAAGAGCTTCCGAAACCGGGGCTTCTTCCCATTCCCTTCTCCTCCTACCTTCCTCCCTCTCCCGCATTTATCGCGGTTTGCCTTTTCCCAAATTCCCTTCGCGTGCCCCGCCCACCCCCCCCTCTCTCTCTCCTATTCCCTTCTCCCTTCCCACCTTCCTCAACCCTCCCCTGCATTTATCGCGGTTTGCCTTTTCCTGAATTCCCTTCGCGTGTGCCTCCCCCCCCCCCCTGACTCACCCGCGACCTGGCCCAAGAGCTTCCGAAACGGAGGCTTTTTTTCCACTTGATTTCGGCCAAAAGTTTCGGCCCATTATCGGCATAATCACGAGGACTTTTCCAGCTGTTCTTACTCTGACGGGAGGTTATGACCCCCCTATAAAACTCCTGACCTATATATATTTTTTTTTTCCCATCGTACTCTTCGTGTTTTCTTTATCGCCACGCCTACTTTCATCACTATCATCGTATTTTTCGCAATTATTCCTAGGACCATTATCATTAATAGCTACAATTGCAACTTTTACAACACTGTCACCACGCTCGTCTTTCTGTTGCTACAATTATTTGGTCTTATTACAACCCTTTCAGGAATGGACCGTCTGTTACTCTCTGCAATATGATTCATGAATTGTATATCTTCGTTATTTGTCTAATCTTTTTCCGTCTGTCAGTCTGTCACACCCTTCCTTAATCCCCCCCTCCCTCCCCTACGCATGCGCACATTCGTATTCGCACGCGTACGCACACACACACTATCTGTCTGTCTGTCTATGTGTCAGTCTGTTTCTCTGTTTCTGTCTGTCTGTCTATGTGTCAGTCTGTTTCTCTGTTTCTGTCTGTCTGTCTATGTGTCAGTCTGTTTCTCTGTTTCTGTCTGTCTGTCTATGTGTCAGTCTGTTTCTCTGTTTATGTCTGTCTGTCTAAGTGTCAGTCTGTTTCTCTGTTTGTCTGTCTGTCTGTCTATGTGTCAGTCTGTTTCTCTGTTTCTGTCTGTCTGTCTATGTGTCAGTCTGTTTCTCTGTTTATGTCTGTCTGTCTAAGTGTCAGTCTGTCTATGTGTTAGTCTGTTTCTCTGTTTCTGTCTGTCTGTGTCTGTCTCTGTCTCCGTCTCTCACTCTCCCCCTACCACCCCCTCCCCATCCGCCCCTCCCCACCCATCTTATTCAAAACCAAGAACGAATATTAAGCATCTCGCCTTCCTCCCCTCCCTCCCCTCCCGCTCCCCCGCCTCTCCCCTCCCCGTGCAACACCACGCTTCCTCCCGCTGTGACAACACAACCCCTTCCTCCTCCCGCGTCTCCTCCGGCACAAAAGCCCTTCTCCCCCTTCACGACCCTCCCCTTCGGCGCCCTCCAACCCCCCCTTCGGCACCCCCTACTCCCCCACTCCCCCCTTCACCCCGCTAAGCCACGGTGCACACCAGAAGGGCCGCCGAACTTACCTGTGTGGAAACCAAAGCCCAAAACAAAGAAGAAAAGGAGGGAGAGAAGGGAAGGGAAGAGCTGTGTATGGGAGCGTGGGTAGAGGAGCCGAAGAGGGTTCCCGAACGAGGTGAGAGAGAGAGAGAGAGAGAGAGAGAGAGAGAGAGAGAGAGAGAGAGAGAGAGAGAGAGAGAGAGAGATAGAGAGGAGAGAAAAGAGAGAGAGAGAGGAGAGAAAAGAGAGAGAGAGAAGAGAGAGAGAGAGAGAAAGAGAAAGAGAGAAAAGAGAGAGAAAGAGAGAAAAGAGAGAGAGAGAGAGAAAGAGAAAGAGAGAGAGAGAGAGAGAAAAGAGAGAGAAAGAAAGAGAGAAAGAGAGAAAAAGAGAGAGAGAAAGAGAGAGAGAGAGAGAGAGGAGAGTAAAGAGAGAGAGAGAGAGAGAGAGAGAGAGAAAGAGAGAAAGAAAGAGAAAGAGAAAAAGAGAAAGAAAAAGAAGAGAAAGAGATAGAGAATGGTTATCCACACAGAAGGGTAGATCAGAGGAGAGAGGAACAAGAGCAGCGAGACAGGTCTGACGGATCAAGGGGCCAGTGCAAGTCTGCAACAGTTTCCCTCACGTCAGCTGCAGCTGGCCCGAGCGCGCTCCTCTGACCGCGTGCACAGAGCAACAGGAAATCGCTGCATTTTTTGGCAAATCAGACACAGGATGAGGTGGGGGGGGGGAAGTGGAAAGAAATGAGCGAATGACATTATAATGCAAAAATACAAAGTCCGGAATGAGCGACAAGAAGAAACGCTAATCTTGCGCTCACACGACCTGGGAGACGGGCATCGGAGTGGGAGGGGAGGAGGAGGGGGGGGGGGGTCACCAGCGACCACGTGTTACCCTTAAATTCAAACTAAAAAGTGAGCTAAAATAGAGACGTTTCCACTTTTTCCTTCGCGGCGAACTCGAGCTAATGGCGGAGTACCGTGACGAATGGGGGTAAATGAAGGCTAATTACTTTTAATTATTCTTTGTTTTGGCGACTGGATGCTGAGCTCCAGAATCCACGAGGCACCGAGACGCCCCATTGTTCTCGGGGCCAAAACAGCCGTCAAAAAGCCCCGCTTGTTTGCTCGGTAATTCGGGCCAGAGTTTGATGTATGTGCGACATGATTGGAGGCGCCCGTGCAAAAAGCTCGCCGCGCGGGAAACTATGAAAAGGAATTTTTTTTTTCTTCCCCTCCCCGTCGTTCTTTCTTCGGGCGTCCCCCTTCCCCTTTCTCCCTTCCCCTCCCTTCCTACCGCTCTTTATGCCGGGGATATTAGGAACGCTCCTCCCTCCTCACCTCTCTCTCCTCCCTTTCTCAGACTCCTTCTATATATCTTCTCGCCCCTTCTGTTCTCGGGCTGGCTTTTCTCTCCGTCTCTTACGGGTATTCATGCTCGCGCGACTCACTCCAGTCTCCCTTTCTCTTTCTTACTCCTTCCTTCCCTCCCCGCTCCTCCCCTTCCCTCCTCCTTCCTTCCTTCCTTTCCTTCCCTCACCTCTTTCCTTTCCTTCCCTTCTCCTTCCTTCCTCCCCTCCTCCTCCTTCCTTCCCTCCCCTCCTTCTTCCTTTCCTTTCCTTTCCTTCCCTCCTCCTTCCTTCCCTTCCCTCCTTTCCCCTCCTCCTCCCTTCTTTCCTACATTCCCCATCCTTCCCTCCCCTCCCCTATCTTTCCTTATCCCCCTCTAGAATCCCTGGAACCCCCCCCCCCCCACGAAATAACCCCCTTCACCTGAGCCACCGCGCCAACACTTCAAACCACGAGGACCCCGACCCCGCCCCGTCAGCAGGAAGGAAACGGAGCTCTCTCGGCCCCTCGCCATGGCACCCGCTGAGGGGATCCGGGCGCAGGGTCTACGTACTTCTATACAAGGTCTACAGAAGTACTTATATAGACCTTGTTTATGTAGACCTTGTCAGAGCGTCCCATAAGGCGGAGTAGACCGTGACATTCAAGGGGAAAAGGAGACCAACAGCGGCTGAGGTCTGCTTCATCCCGCCAGACAAGCCCCGGGGGAGATAACACGCAGTGCTTATGCCTTAATGCGCCTTAAGATTATATCTAAACGCGTCAACACAGACACAGACACACACACACACACACACGCACGCACGTGCGCTGTGAGTGAGAAAGGAGGTAGTGACGTAACGCCCGTTCCCGCCGTCGCCGCACCGAAGGCTTTGTTCGCCATAATAGCTCATTTGCTTACGCCATTCATGCACGGGACACCACTGTTATTACTCTTACCGGTAAATCACAAATTTTCATTCATCCCGGACATTCCTCACGACATATTCTCTACAGGCCTAATAAGCAGATCAATTTTTAGTAATTCAAAAGCGTTTTTTTTCTATTTTACAATTCCCCCCAAAAAGAAACAGTAATAGTAAGAAGTTGCTATCTAGGGAAACACACGTAGGCCTATGTCAACGATGGTTATTTAAATGGGCTGCAGTTTATTACAAAAATAATCGAGCTCATACATTTTTTTTAAAGATTGTTCAGGCATCTGCAGAATGAATAATGTTTTGAATAATGTTCTGAATGTGGGTGGAAAATCAGCTGCGGTCATGGATGCCTGTAAAGACACACATGCAAAGGCCTATATGTATAGATAAAACTCTTTTTCCGTTTCCTCGTTGCCCAGCACACAGCCCTGCGCCCGCGTGGTCCAGGAGGCAGAGCCCGACTTCCCCAGGTGAGCGAGGACCAAAGGAGTCACACCTTCACCTTAATCCGTCCCCTTCCCCCGCCCCCCACCCCACGCGCCCGCCCCTTCCTCCCCTCGTGATCCGAGGGATGATCCCGCCTTCGGCTCCAGCGCTTAACCGTCATGATCTTCGAATAAGCGACAAACAATCCGGAAGTGTTGGCAGCTCAGCGACACGTTCGGCTCCTGCATCCGGATGGCGACGCGCTCAGCCGCGGCTACAATGCGCGCTTGCATTGCCGTCCGGGGGCTCCGTGCAAGGCCTACATGGAAGAAATGACATAATAACAATATTCATAGATACGAAAATATAAATAGATTGAGTGAGGGGTGAAGTTGCAAGCGACGGAGATAGGCGAACAGCAAAAGACAGCACAGAAGCTATTTCCTCTGCACCGGTCACCACGAAACCGAACTCCCAACTCCTTCGCCTCTCCAGCTGGCCTCCCGAACGTCCCCGTCGGCCACCCTTCCTCTCCGAAGGGAACAAACGGCGCTTTCCCTGACAACGTACCACGTCCACCCCGAGGGCTCCGTCGCCAGCTCAGCCTCACTAAGAGTTTTACACGATGTTTTAACCACAAGCATAGGATTCGGCTTCCAGTCTCCTGCCTTGTATTTCTCTCCATAAATAGTCCTCAGTCTCGTTCCTCCCGTCGCCCGTCATCCTCCGACCCCCCCCCTGCTCCTTCTCACCGACGGCCTCAAACTCGACCCGACAGGACGGTCTCATCGGTTGGAAAAAATAGCAGGACATTCCTATTATCGCCCGTATGGTCACACAACTCGGGACTGACAGCGCTCGCCACACACAAACATACACACGCACTGAGAGAGAGAGAAAGAGAGAGAGAGAGAGAGAGAGAGAGAGAGAGAGAGAGAGAGACAGAGAGAGAGACAAAGAGAGAGACAGAGAGAAAGACAGAGAGAAAGACAGGGAAGGAGGGAGGGATGGCGGGAGGGAGGGATGAAAGGAGGGAGGGATGAAAGGGGGGAGGGTGGGCGGGAGGGAGGGAGGGACGGAGGGATGAAGGAGGGAGGAAAGGAGGGAGGGAGGGAGGGAGGGATGAAAGGAGGGAGGGAGGGGAGGGAGGGATGAGGGATGAGGGAGGAAGGGAGGGAGGGATGAAAGGAGGGAGGGAGGGAGGGAGAGAGAGGCCGTCCCTCCGCCTCCTTCCCAGCTGAATCCATCTTTATTCCTCGTCGATTTAAATCCCGTCTGATCAGCGTGAAAGATGCGACCCCCGCGGGCGGCGAGAGACACGTCTGGGCGCGGGGGACGTGTAATGGGCGGACAGCTGCCGGGTACAGTGGCGGTGGGGAGGGAGGAAGGGGGGGGGGACACAATAGGTGGGGAGAGGGAGAGCGATAGAGGGGAGGGGCGCACGTGGGGCAGAGGTGTGCGTGTGTGTGTGTGTGTGTGTATGTGCGTGTGTGCTGCATAAATACCCGCCGTTTACATAGACATTTAAACACATGCACCTACAAATCAAACCAAGAGATAAATAGCTGCTGCAGCTGATAATAATACACATAGCGTCTGATGATAAAACCAAACTGTTCGCTTGACAGACCTTTACCTCTGCTGCCTAAGTCTGAACGCAAAACTCGTCGAATGCGAAGCGGACGAGGGGAACCAAGGGAGAACGGCGCTAAAGAACTCTGGAACAGCGAACGTTACGGATAACGAACGATGAACACGACGCAAAAATCCCGATACAACCTACAACGAACGGACCAGCGACACCGAGATGCAATAAAAAAAAAAAAAAACACGCTTATCGACAGAGGAAAAGGACGAAACGCTAAGGAAATTACCGACCGGAAAATCTAATTAACATACATTGGTACCTGATACCGAGGGGCCCCGAGTCCAAAGTCGGATGAGGGGCCACGCAACACTGATAATAATGGGTGTATAAAAGAGACGATGAATGATGAAGGGAGACGGGGAGAGGGGAGGCAGGACTGACATAGGCCTAAAAAGGAAATGAGCCAGGAAGGAGAAAGGGCTCAAATTAATAAGGAAGTAGGCCTTTGATAAGAAATGTAGAAATGGGAAAAGGAGCTTCGAAAAATCAAACATGAAAGGTGGAACGAATTACAATCCGGAACGAGAGGGAGAGGGAGAGGGAGAGGATACAGCAGGGAGACGAGAGAGGGGAGAGGATAGGGCAGGGAGGAAGAAGAGGGAATTGGGGAGAGAGAGAGGGATGAGAGCAGGAGTGAGGGAGAGGGAATAGAAGGGAGAGGGAGAAGGGGGTAAGGGCAAGAGAACGAGAAGGGAAGGGGAAGTGGCAAAAGCACGGAAAGGAGAGGGGAGAGGGAACACGAGTTAGAAGGTCCACAGAACGAGAGAGAGAGAAAGGAGAAGAAACATAAGAGGCGAATGAACATAAAGAAGAGGGCTATGGGCTCGGGAGGGAGAGGGGCGAGGGAATGGGAGGGAGAGAGAGGGAGAGAGAGCGAGGGTGGAACATGAAAGGAAGGGGTACGAGGTCGAGGGATGTTAACGACACATTGCGAGTGTCCATGCGGGTGCAGGACGCTGCAGGATGCGGCCAGAGGGTGGGGGGGAGGAGGGGTAGGGGTAGGGAGGAAAGAGGGGAGGGGGGTAGGAGTAGGGGAAGTAAGAGTGGAGTGGGGGAGGAGTAGGGAGGAAAGAGTGGAGGGGGGTGTAGGGAGGAAAGAGGGGAGGGCGGGGAGGAGTAGGGAGGAAGAGGGGAGGACAGGAGGAGGAGAAGGGGGGGGGAGGGAGAGGTTAAGGGACAGGAGAAGGGAGGAAGGAGGGAGAGGGGGAGGAGGAGAAGGAAGGGAGGAGGCAGAGGGGTAGGTGGAGGAGAAGGGTGGAAGGAGGGGGAGGGGGGGGAGAAGGGAGGGAGGAGGCAGAGGGGCAGGTGGAGGAAAAGGGTGGAAGGAGGGGTTACGGGAAGGGAGAAGGGAAGGAGGAGGGGTTACGGGAAGGGAGGAGGGAGGGAGGACGCAGAGGGGCACGGGAAGAAGGGTGGAAGGAGGGGTGGGGCAGGAGGAGAAGGGAGGGGTGAGGGGAGGGGGACGGGGCGCGAGCGGTCGCAACAGACACCGACGATCTTTATCATCAACATGACAACGTTGATGGTGACGGTGACGAATATGACGCCAAAGGGACGAAAGGCTGGGTACACAGAAATATATGGATGCATAATAGCACATATAACATGCGCAGACAAACAAACACACACACACACACACACACACACACACACACACATACTAAACACATGTATACATATATACATACATACACACACACACATATATATATATGTATATATATGTATATATGTAATATATATATATGTAATATATATATATATATATATATATATATATATATATATATATATATGAGAGAGAGAGAGAGAGAGAGAGAGAGAGAGAGAGAGAGAGAGAGAGAGAGAGACAGAGAGAGAGAGAGAGAGAGAGAGAGAGAGGGAGGTACAGATACAGATACACACACACACACACACACACACATATAGATAAATAGGTATATAAGTAGACAGACAGACAGACAGACAATAGCAACATATACAGTAGATATAAAATCATAGTCAGATATACACGTAGTCGAATAGATGTAGATATAAAGACAAATATTTAGGATAATTTTGTGTGTGTGTGTGTGTGTGTTTGCGCATGATAGAGGGAGGGAGAGAATATGAGAGTATGAGATCGAGAGAGATAGAGAGACATTAGCTTAGTATATAAACAACCCAATCCTATGACCTCGACGCATAAAAAAAATCTCCCGAAACGCACCGCAACTGAACCGCGAACGAGAGTAGCTCAAAAGGTGGAGACGGAGCAAATG
>NC_091564.1:40367061-40379561 GCF_042767895.1 Penaeus vannamei | reverse complement strand
TCCCATCTCCCCCCTTATTTTCTATTATCTCCTTCACTATTCCATCATTTCCATCTTCTTTCTGCCACTTCTTTCGCATTTCTTGCTTCCATACAGCTTCCCCTTTCTTCTCGTGCACTCCATCACTCTCCTCCTCCCCCTCCCCGTCCCCGTCCCTCTCTCGCCGCCTCCAAGCGTCCGTTGCCATGACGACGGGCTCATCACGCGGCCAGTGACCAACCCGGCACCGCGTGGGCAAAAACCTCCCTCGCCCGCTCGCTGAGGTGGCCGGCGGAGCAAGGTACAGGGGGGGGGAGAAGGGGGCGATATACAGGGAGAAGGAGAGGTGGGGGGGGGGGGCGAGGGATCTTAAGGTGCCAAGCACGTGGTTTTACGGCGAAAGGCAGTGCATGCTCGGATGGCGCTGTGGCATGTCTGGGTGTGGTGTTGCGTGCGAAGCGCAGACTGGGCGTGTGAGCGGGCGTGGTCTCCGGGATCCTGCACGGGTCTGGACCAGGCTGGAAATGCTGGTGAAATTGGGCGAGCGGAAGCGTGTGTTCTTTGGACACTTCTTGTTTGTAACTCGGGAGAACAGAACAGACTTTGCGGGGTCTTTCTGCGAGCGAGGCCGAGCGAGGGCGTGGTCTCAGAGAGCCCCAGCGAGGCAGGGCGTGGTCTGGACCGAACTCGAGCCTCGACTGGCTTGAAATATACGGGGAAGTTACCTTGCAACTTCACGTCGAGCCTGAACTTCATTCTCGGCAAAAATTGCAACGAACAGGCCGTAAGGGAAAAGGCGAACAGCGAGGTTTTGCAGAAGGAAAAAGGAGGACTTGATGGACGCCGCGCTGGTCCGTTCTCCGCTTCTGACAGCCGCTGTGACAGAGACGGGCGGGGAAAAGGCATCCCTGTACGGCCGAAACCAACATCCACAGAACTTGGGGAACTATATCCGATACATAGGCTGCACCGCCGAGAAATTGAACAAATATTCCAATAAACCCGATATGCCTAGGCCTAAACATCAAAATTATGAAAAAAAACAAAAAAACATTCGCTTCACTCCCAGTCAAAATAAACGCAGAAAGTTTCCTATTCCATAAACAAACCTCATAAATTAAGCAACTTTATACACTTCTGAACTGTATGCATTTATAAACTTTCTAATATCCAATTCTCTTACAAACACATCTCACTCTCCACATGACCGTCAGTCAGTCAGCCAGTCAGCCAGTCAGTCAGTCAGTCTGTCCGTCTGTCTCTGTCTATCTGTCTGTCCGTCAGTCTGTCTACCCGTCTGTCTCTGTCTATCTGTCTCTCTTTGTCCGTCAGTCAGTCAGTCCGTCTGTCTGTCTATGTCCGTCTGTCTCTGTCTGTCTACCCGTCTGTCTCTGTCTATCTGTCTGTCCGTCAGTCTGTCTACCCGTCTGTCGGTCTGTCTCTGTCTATCTGTCTGTTCGTCAGTCTGTCTACCCGTCTGTCTCTCTTTGTCCGTCTGTCTCTGTCTATCTGTCTTTCTTTGTTCGTCTGTCTGTCTGTCTCTGTCTATCTGTCTCTCTTTGTCCGTCTGTCTGTCTGTCAGTCTGTCTACCCGTCTGTCCGTCTGTCTCTGTCTATCTGTCTCGCTTTGTCCGTCTGTCTCTGTCTATCTGTCTCTCTTTGTCCGACTGCCTCTGTCTATCTGTCTCTCTTTGTCCATCTGTCTGTCTGTCTGTGTGGCATCTCCCCGCGAACGGAGCCTCGACCGCTGGCCTAGTCATGCTCAATAAAACACAAACCGATAATTGCAAAGGGAGTCGAGTCCGCCGCGCGGGGTTATTACAACAAAAACTTTTGGGGCGAAGAGACTCGAGCGGGAGGGGAGGAGGGGGGGAGGAGGGGAGAGGCGGAGAGAGAGGAGAATGGAGGGAGGAGGGAAGGAGGGAAGGAAGGGAGAGAGGAGAGTGGAGGGAGGAGGGGAGAGAGGAGAGAGGGGAAGAGGTGGAGAGAAGGGAAGAAGACAGAGGAGGGAGAGAGGAGAGAGGGGAAGAGGTGGAGAGAAGGGAAGAAGAGGCAGGAGGGGAGGAGGGGAGGAGGAGAGGAGAGGAGAGAGGGGAAGAGGCGGACAGAAGGGAAGAAGCAGAGAGAGAGGAGGGAGAGGGAGAGGGGAGGGAAGGGAGAGGGGAGAGGCGGAAAGAGGGGGGACGGGAGAGGCGGAGAGAAGAGGAGGAGGGGAGAGGCGGTGAGAAGAAGAAGAGGGAAGAAGAAGAGGGAAGAAGAAGGAGGGGAGAAGCGGAGACGGAACGGGACGGGTTGGCGGCGCCTGGGTGAGGAGGGGGGGGGAGGGGGGGAGGGGAAGGAGATCAGTATCACCTGGAGGATGACATATAATTACATTCGCCACGCTGCGATAACTCCTTCCCGGCCATCCCCCTCTCTTTCTCCCTTTCCCTCTTCCTCTGTTTTCCTTCCCATTACTTCTCTCTGTGTCTCCTTCCATCTCCTCAACCACCTCTTCGTTAATTTCTAGCTATCTTTCTGGTCAACTGGATGTTCTGTTCCTCCAGATGATCCGCGCTCGGAACCCTAACTTATTTTCTCTGTTTCTTCCATTTTTTTTTCTCCGTACACGCAATAACATTTTTTGGTAATACATTCTGTTTCTCCTTGGGTCTGCCTTCGCCCACCCCCCTTTCTTCGCACCTCCCCTCCCCTTCTTCCCTCCTCTTCTCTCCGTCTCTCCCTCCTCATCTTCACTCCACCTCTCCCCTCCCCTTCTCTCCGCCTCCCCCTCCCCCTTTCTCCGCCTCTCCCCTCCTCTTCTCTCCGCTCTCCCTTCTCCCTCTCTCCCCTCCTTTCCTTCACTTCACACTCCGCCTCTCCCCTCCTTTCCTTCACTTCACACTCCGCCTCTCCCCTCCTTTCCTTCACTCCGCCTCTCCCCTCCTTTCCTTCACTCCGCCTCTCCCCTCCTTTCCTTCACTCCGCCTCTCCCCTCCTTTCCTTCACTCCGCCTCTCCCCTCCTTTCCTTCACTCCGCCTCTCCCCTCCTTTCCTTCACTCCGCCTCTCCCCTCCTTTCCTTCACTCCGCCTCTCCCCTCCTTTCCTTCACTCCGCCTCTTCCCTCCTTTCCTTCACTCCGCCTCTCCCCTCCTCTCCTTCACTCCATCTCTCCCCTCCTCTTCTTGTCTCCGCCTCTCCCCTTCCCTTCTTCCCCTCTCTCCACTTCCCCCCATCCTCTTCTTCCCTTCTCTCCGCCTCCCCCTTCCCTCGTCTCTCCGCCTCTCTCCACCACACGGCAAGGAGACCAAAAATACACAGAAAGCTCCGAAACCATCGCGGTTGATCAATAACGGACGCAATTAACCGGCGCACTTTGGTCTTCATTAACGACACCCGACCCGGAGCGAGGTAATCACAACTCGTGGCTACACACACACGTCCCTCCGACAATGACCGACGTGACGCCTCCGAAGCGGTAAACGGGGCCTTGCACTTCGCTGACCCACGCCGCCGCCGTCGCCGCCGCCGCCGCCGCCGCCGCCGCCGCCGCCGCCGCGCTCCGGGTCCCGCCGATAATGGCACGATTCATAAACTCCGCGCCGCGCCCCCCGCTGGACTCCGCGCCGACCTTCACCTCGTCTTCCCTACGGCGAGCGACCCCCTTCTCTCGCCTGCGTGAAGTGTTGCGTCATGCACTGCGATGAGTCATGGGCGCCGCCCGGTACCTGCAGCATTTATCATCGCCTTTTAACGACCGGGGAGGGCGGGACGGGAATAACAATAGGCATATCTACAATGGCATCATCATTATATCAATTACATTAAGGACGACAATCAAACGCCAGCGACAATCTGGACAATCCACAGTGTGGCCATCAACCCCCTCCCCCCCCCCGCCCCCTAAAAAGTGCCTCGTCGCCGCTGGCCATGAGTCAACCGCGCCCCCGATCCTCAGCTTACTCCCCACGCCCACTGGGACAAAAGGGGCTCCCCGGTTCGCGGATAATCAACGTGCAAATTAGCAAGCGACGATGCAAAAATAGCGAATCGATAGCCACCCTGTTCTGGCGCTGGAAGGAAGAATCGATAAAAGGGATTTGTTCTAATGTGGTTAATGGCGCAGGTGATGGCCACTCCATGGAGGCTAATTGCAGGTATGCCCGAGTCAGAGGCCATGCATTAGGGCAACGGCACACCTCACCCATGCCCTTCTGGCGGCTGCGTCTCACAACCAAAGCGTCGAAAAGTAAAACGGGAAAACACGAAGGTCTATCGGTGCGAATATGAAGAATAACGAGCACAGACAATCAGCAAGTTACATAACCCAAAAGCGAAATGATTTCTCGCGCAAATGCTTCATTCCCCATTAACCACGAGACAATCAACACTAAACATCGCAGCCCTACCTATGTTTAATAGTAAACATCCACCATCAACGAAAAACAAAGTAAAGAAAGAAAGAAAGAATGAAAGGAAAAAAAAAACATCAACGAAAAACAAAGTAAAGAAAGAAAGAAAGAATGAAAGGAAAAAAAAAACATCAACGAAAAACAAAGTAAAGAAAGAAAGAGAATGAAAGAAAAAAAGAAAAAAGAATGGCATCTGATGTTCCGTAACGAACAAAACAAAAAACGCGTCTACTCCCCTACCCCTTCCCCCCTCCCCTCCCTGCCGAAGGACCGCCTGAGGATCCCGGGCAGATGAACGGGAAGCTCGTCGAAGGATCCCTCCCACGGCGGCCACGCCCCTGGCCCGCCTGAGGATTCCCTCCAACACTTCCTGTATTTCTCGTTTTCCTTCCCTGCGTCGCTCCTTCTCGTTTGGTTGTTAGCCTGTCGTTTACCAAGGAGTCCCTTGCCCATTTGCCGCACACAGGGAGCGAGCCATTAAGCGCGTCCACCCGACACAGCCTTGCAATTATATGCAAAACCAGCTCCTGCCTCTCAGCCTCGCCTGTGGATCTCCCAAGTGGCGGTTCGCGTCACTCGCCAGCATGGCCCGGCTGTCGACACGCTCGTCGAAACGGTCTTTCTTTCCATTCCCGTTCTCATGTTCTTATCTTTCCTCTAATAATACTCTCTCTCTCTCTCTCTCTCTGTCTGTCGCCCTCTCTATTTCCCTCTCCCTCTTCCCCTCCCCCTACCCCTCTCTCTCTATTTGCCTCCCCCTCTTCCCCCCCTCTCCCTCTCCCTCTCTCTCTCCCTCTTCCCCCCTCTCTCTTTCCCTCCGCCCCCCCTCTCTCTCTATTTCCTTTTCTCTCTTCCCTCTCTCTATTTCCCTCCCCCCTCTCTCTCTCCCCCTCCCCAAATGCGTGCAGTACGTAAACCACCCAACCGTTCATAAACAAGTAACTGAGCCCCACAGCCGTTTCAACAAGCATTGCTTTCTCGGCCGACGCAAGCACCGAGGTCCTGTTCGCTTGTCAACGCGTTTGTCTCTGTCCACCCAGCCTCGCCAGGCACTCCAGCACCTTCTGCAATTCTAAATTCATTCACTAAAACGGCGAAAACCTTGTGCTTGTGTAGTTCCCAAAATAACCTGGTTTACTAATTGCTAAATTGCTTAATAGTGTCAGCCAAGTCTTTAAACGTGATCTCGTGTGTTTGTTGGTTTGTGTGTGTGTGTGTATGTCTGCTTGTGGCTATGTCACTGAATGTCTAGGTCTTGTGTCTATGTCTGTGTATGTGTGCATGTATGTCCATGTCCGTCTATGTCTGTATCTGTATATATACTTATGTATGTGTATATTATGTACGTATACATCCGTCTATATCTGTATCAGTGTCTACATCTATGTATGTATATGAATGTACATGTTCATCTACGTCTGTATGGGTGTGCCTTTCTGACGAAACCAACCCCCCCCTCCCCCCTCCGCCCCTCAGAACCAACTAAAAACCAAACAGCTAGTTTCTATTTAGGCTTCAGAGAGTAAATCAGTTTCGAACGCAGCCCAATCCTCTTCACACTGCTTCTTGGCTATTTTCTGACACTGCTAACAACACACTTTTCACTCAAAAGTACTAACACAACATCGCATAAACATTCCAATAACTGTTCAAGTCAACAGTTCGAATCTCGTTCCCGTGAGAAATCAAAACAAAAGCAAAATCAAAGAATTAAATTTCCTTTTCCGGTTAACGATCCACTCCAGCCTACTTAACCGAAGAGAAAAAAAAATCCACTCCAACTGATAAAAATTCATAACAATGGCTCCCCCCCCCTTTGCCCGTGTCAGTCAGCAGGGTGCCGCCCCCCTCCCCCCTCCTCCTGCTCGCCCACTCGCCTGTCGGAGCCACGGCCGCCGTCGGGGCAGAGCAGGGAGGGAAACTAAGCATCGAAAACTCTCGAGAAATTAACGGAATATTTGCATAAAACACCGCTATATTATTTATTTTCGAGTCGCAAACACACGTACACATTTATACATGAGAAAGAGAAAGAGAGAGGGGAGAGAGAGAGGGAGAGGGGCGAAAGAGAGAGGGGAGAGGGAGAGGGGAGAGGGGAGAGGGGAGAGGGTAGAGGGAGAGCGAGGGAGGGAAGGAGGGAGGGAGAGAGGGAAGGAGGGAGGGAGAGAGAGGGAAGGAGGGAGGGAGAGAGAGGGAAGGAGGGAGAGAGAGGGAAGGAGGGAGGGAGAGAGAGGGAAGGAGGGAGGGAGAGAGAGGGAAGGAGGGAGGGAGAGAGAGGGAAGGAGGGAGGGAGAGAGAGAGAAGGAGGGAGGGAGAGGGAAGGAGGGAAGGAGGGAAGGAGGGAGGGAGTGAGAGGGAGGGACGGAGGGAGGGAGGGATAGAGAGAGCAAGAAAGATAGAGAGAGAGAGAGAGAGCAAGAAAGATAGATAGAGAGAGAGAGAGAGCAAGATAGATAGAGAGAGAGAGAGAGAGCAAGAAAGATAGAGAGAGAGAGAGAGCAAGAAAGACAGACGCAACAGAGAAACAGAGAGAGAAAAAAGAGAGAGACAGAGTACAGTTACTTCACGACATAAAGCAACGGCGAACCAACAAAAACAAAAGGAAGACCAACTCCCGCATGCGAAAGCCGGATATTTTTTTCTTTTTCTTCAGTTATACAACCGATAATTTTTTTTCTCGTGATCAGGACCAGAATTCGTTTGTCATAACCTCCCCCCTCCCCCTCTTCCCTCCCTCCCACGCCAACCCCCCCACCCCCACCCCCCCTAGCGCCGGATACACTACCGTTGCATCAGCCACTGCAACATTCCTGTCCCGACTCAGTGGGCCGGCTCCGTGCATTTTACGTGTCTGCTCGCAACGCCACTCGTCGGAAGGCAACCAGTGATTTAGGGCCGCCATCTTGTCAGATAATAAAAAAATATATACATCAGGGAAAAAATTAGGCAGCCAGTGATTTTGGACCGCCGCCATCTTGTCAGATAATAATAATAAAAAAATATATATACATCAGGGAAAAATTAGGCAGCCAGTGATTTAGGGCCGCCATCATCTTGTCGGATAATAATGAAAAAAATATATACATCAGAGAAAAATTATGAAGACACATCACGATGCGTTTCAAAAACATGTCTAACTCATTCGCCCTCCGTCCAGTGACAACCGTCGAAAATAAAATCAAACAAAATAACAAAAAAGTCGAAAGTAAACAAGAGAAACAAAATAAATAAAGACTGCATCTCCACACCTCCCCCCCCCACCCCGCCCACGCCCCAACACCGGCACCGGCTTCCAGCGACGCCCATCCCCATGCACACCGAGTCACGCCACTCGCCACTTCACGGTTATTCTGCTTCCCCACAAATCCCCTGTACACATGGCCGTGCACTGCCGCTCTCCTCGCCGTCGGGTTCTCTCTCTCTCTCTTCCCTCTTTCTTGTCCTACACCGCGGTATTTGGGATCTGTGTTTTCTTCAAGATTATTCGCTTTACCTAGGCTTATTTTTCTGGTGTTGTCTTTCTCTTCTTCGTCTCTCTCTTTCTTTCTCTCTCTCTCTCCCCCTCTCTCCCTCCTTCCCTCTCTCTCTCTCTCTCCCCCTTTCTCCCTCCTTCCCTCCCTCTCTCTCCCCCTTTCTCCCTCCCTCCCTCTCCGTCTCCCTCTTTCTCCCTCCCTTCTAGCCTAAGGCTACAATAGCATTCCCTTCCCAAAGTCTTCCATGTGCTATCTACAACTGTTGCTTCAATAAATTCCTCTAAGCACAATAATCAGACTCGTCCTCGGGAGGCTACCAACGACCCTCCTCACCCCCCCCCCCCCCCCGGCAGAAGAGGGGGGATGAAAGGCCCTCTTCAACTCCCCATATAATACAGAGGGATAATAAATGCACACACGGTACAATGACCACTCGTAATTTATCATTCGCCGATTCGTTGCTTTGTTATTTTCCTTCACCCTTTTCTTTCTCCGTCTCTTTTCATGAGCCTATGATGAGACTCTCGCCTTTCAGCGCTCCTTCCCACGTTCGACAAGGAATGAATTTTCTCGTCTGGTGCGCTTGTCGTTCTTCACTTTTCTTTCTCCTGTTCCAGTCTCTTTCCCCTCCTCCCTCCCCCTCTCTCTCTCACTCTCTCTCTCACATACTCTCTCTCCTTCTCACTCTCTCTCACACACACACACACACTCTCTCTCTCTCTCTCTCACACACACACACACTCTCTCTCTCTCACACACACACACTCTCTCTCTCTCTCTCACACACACACACTCTCTCTCTCACACACACACACTCTCTCTCTCTCTCTCACACACACTCTCCCTCCTTCCCTCCCTCCCCCTCTCCCTCCTTCCCTTTCTCCCTATAGCCAGCGTTCACCCTCCCCCTTTTCCCCTTTTAGCGTCCCTTCCCCCTGGCACTTCGCATTCCCTTCGACCCACCCTCCAGGGCCCCCCTCCCTTGTCCCCAAACAAAACATTCTTCACACAGGCTTCTGGGAATGTGCAATAAATACCATTCTGGAGCCAAGCAGGTCCTGGGAGGGAAAACATGGTTCCCTTTCTCCTCCTGCAGACCGTCGGGACTGAAGGGGTGTTGTTGAGGGGGGGGGGTTGAGAAGAGCAGGATGAGAGGAGGAGGAGGAGGAAGGAAAATCCTGAACCGGTAGATGACACGGTTTAATGCTCTGGAATTCCGCATTCTTCAAACGAGATATCATGAGGTATTTTCAAACGGGGCTCATACACTCCGATACCAAGTGCACATTATGGAGAGGTGATGGAAATCAATAAAAACGTTAGTTCGATAAAACGCTATTGATCACACTGGCGATACTTATTCATGATGAATAAAATAAAGAAACATTGACATTTCGTGTTAACTGAATTGGTGCCTTTCTAGAAAAAAAGATATCCAAGCACTTTCTTCTCCTCAATATGTCTATCTGTGTCTATCTGTCTGTCTGTCTATTTATTCATCTATCTATCCATCTATCTGGCCTTCTCCCAAACATTATTTTCATTTAATAACGCATTAGAAAAATAAATTCGGAAAGCATATGTGTGTGTATGTACATGTGTATGTGTATACGTATATGTATATATGTATACGTATATGTGCATGTGCATGTGCATGTGCGCGCGTGCGTGCGTGCGTGCATGCGTGTATGTGTGTGTGTGTGTGTGTGTGTGTGTGTGTGTGTGTGTGTGTGTGTGTGTGTGTGTGTGTGTGTGTGTGTGTGTGTGTGTGTGTGTGTGTGTGTGTGCGCGCGCGCGCGTGCGAGTATATTATCCAATATAGGCCTATATGCCCAGTCATTCTGGCCAGCCTGCTTCCTCCCTCGCCCCTTCCTTACCCAACCCGCCCGCAGCTACAACAAACCCTAACCCTACCTTACGAAAATCCCAAACCCAACGAAGAGCTTTGATTCAAGCAGCGCCCAGCCTCTCCTCCGCGCCCACGCCCCCCTTCGTACGTGCGCGGGCGAGGGCGAGGCACCAATTGAAGTTCATTCATAATGTCCACGACGGCTCCGCTCTCCCTGCTGCATCTTTTGACAGCTCTGTTTGCGCTCGCTCTCGCCTGCCAACGCCCGGGTAGTTGTAACAGCAATGACGATAATTCTTAACTTCATGAAAAATTTCCAAAAGCGCTAAAAAAAGACCCTTTGTAGCCCAAGAGTAAATAACTTTCATTCACATTGAAGTTATTTAGGTGCCTTTGCGTCTTCAGAACGAATTGGTCTCCTAAGAACTGGCGGGGAATTTCCTTATTAACACCTTAGAGGCTCTGGTCGTCCGCAAAGAGTGCCAGTGCAAGGGTAGTGGGGGGAGGGGGGGGTCGTAACCCTATTAGCGTGATGAAGGAAGTTTCACGTCTACTTAAGTGGCGCCATGACGTAAGTTACAAGGAAATTATCCAATGTATTTTATTGAGAGTAACACGCTCCCCTCCTTCCCCCTCGTGGAATAAATACCCAGTGTATGGTGGAGATAATGAAATGTAATCTATTTTCGTAATAAACGAAAAAAGAAATTAAATTCCTCACGAAGTCTTACCTTGCTGAAGAATGACAGCTATCAGTGCCGTAGCTTTTAGGTTATCTGCTGTTATGGCCATGGCTGAGTGTTGGTGTCACAGGAGGTCGTCGGGAGTTATTTGACAGTCAGAGTAAGTTCCACAATTTAGAGCAAAAGTAACACTGCCGAAATCTGTCAGAGGACGAGCAGTTTAGTCAAAAGACTAAAATTATAGGAATGAACGATTATCAAAGGCAAAAACTGTTTTAGTTACTGTAACATCTAGATAGATAAGCAAAAACACTTCAGAAAAGTGAGGCTAAAATTATTTTCGTATCAGGAAGGCGTGTCAAAAGCGTTTTTAAAGATGAACTGCCAACCCCTTTAACTGTGTCAAACGATTTCTTCTACCGAAAAAGAACTACAAAACTCGATTTTCTTATCTGCCAAAAGACAATATATTTCTAAGGCAAATAACTTATCCGAAAAAGAGAGAATGACAAGCGTGATTTCAGCAGAAAAGGAACCAAAACACAAATCGCTGGTTTCGTTTTCGGATCGCACAGCGTGGTTGCCTCATGCTCTCCGACTCAACCTTTCATAATTCACAAAAAGAGCAGAGTCTGGCAAGATTTTCAATATGCTCCTCCCTAGCGTCAAATAACTATCACAGAGGCACGCTTCTTGGCGGTTGTCACAACCGTAAAATAAGAAGCAACGATTAGAAGCCCAAATTACCGAGGAGCGGTGAGGGTGCAACACTACCACTCTGGCGGCACACTGACAACTGACAGAACGGCGGCCACTCCGCGCCGCCGAGTCTTCTGTGCGGAGGCCAGACGCCGATTTATGCTCAATTATTTAAGCGTCTGATGCTAAAATAGCGAGTCTGATTATTTCCTTATTGCAATATGATATTCTTAGTTGATAGTACCGACTATTAATCACAGCTGAAAAGGCGTCGACGACTGTTGTAGTAATGGTGATTTGTGCGAGAATGATAATACGTTTACTCTCTATGATCGTTGCATTTTGCCTCTATTCACCATTTTCTGTTGGTTACGTAAGTACCGATTTCAAAGTCCAATATACTTAATCTCCAACGTGAGCTCAAATTAAAGCTACTACATTACCGCTAGAATATAGCACCTAGCGATTTCTGCTAGGCCAGCCTCGGAGACCCGATCAATATTGCGCGCGCAAAGGCAGCGTTGCCAGCGCTGCAGTTCCCGTCAACCTCCTAATTTCGAGACGCCGTGAGCTTCATGTTTTGCGACGTTGGCAGATATTTTAAACACATGTTATCATGGAGTCTCGCTTTAGCTACACTTTTTAAGGACGGGTTACGTAACGTGAAAAATCGTAGCATTGTTGCAACGGGCGTCATTTCCGCCATTAGCTGGAACAAAAGCACTTTCAAACATATGTAACGACTTCCTCGGCAAGAATGAGTAGACAATCATATGACAGATTGGCATAACTTTCTGTTATTGCGAATCCTGTTTTGACTGCGACATCCAGTCACGTGACACACTCCCGCCATTTGACTTTCACTTTCCAACACAGGGCACGTAGAGATAATTAAATTATGACGATAACCATTATTTGTAGTAATAGTATTGATATAATAACAACGACAGTGATGTTTATAGTAATGATAAGCATTACTATATTATTAATTAAGATCAAGTAATTACACATACGTATACTAATAACGATAATAATGTTGCTAAAAGTAATATTAGAACTGAGAGTAATGAAATAATGAGTGACAAAGATTATATTAGAAAATTAATAATGCAGATGAATGTAATGATAACGATAATGATAGTGAAATGGTGATAATCGTCCTAATAATGTAAATAGTGATAATATGAGTAATATAGTAAAATATTCCTGGTAATTGGCACTATAATGTAATAATATTAATAACAATGGAAATGTTAAGGATATGATTAAATAATGACAAATAACATCATTTTTTTCAATAAAGCAAAAAAATCCACTTATCATTATTACTCAGATATCCGTTTTTATTCTTATTTGTTTATTTATTTTTACAGGCCCGTTTTGAGATTTTGTTATTACTCAGATATCCGTTTATATTTTTATCTA
>NC_091564.1:40352061-40357061 GCF_042767895.1 Penaeus vannamei | reverse complement strand
AAAGGTAGTTCCGAGACCCCCTTCCATCTCTTCAAAGAACCGAGGATGTGGTTTCAGCGTCTGTGTTGAGAGGTCGAGAAAAGGCTTGGTTTATAGAATACCAGATTTTCCCCACGTGGATTGAAGTATACATTAACCCGAATTATCAATCGCTTAAACAAACTCCATGGACATAGGAGACCAGGAGTGAAAAATGATTAAGAAAAAGGGCAGAGCCGCCGCCAACAGTGAAAGCACGCAACGCTAGATACGGGTCGACAGGGCGCCATTACACCATGTCACGGCCAATAGGGGAGACAGGAAGGGGAGGCCGGACAAGGGGAGGAAGGGAAAGGTTTAAAGGGAGAGCGTGGAGAGAAAGAGGGGAAGATCAAGAGAAACGCACACGCACACACGCAGAGAAAGAGAGAGAGAGAGAGAGGAAGAGGAAGAGAGAGAGAGAGAGGGGAGAGGAGGGAGGGAGGGAGGAAAGAGGAGGGAGGAGGAGGGAGGGAGGGAGGGAGGGAGGGAGAGTGAGAGAGACAGAGAGAGAGAGAGAGAGAGAGAGAGAGAGAGAGAGAGAGAGAGAGGAGAGAGAGAGTATGGAGAGGGAGAGAGAGAGAGAGAGAGAGAGAGAGAGAGAGGAGAGAGAGAGAGAGGGGGGGGGGGGAGAGAGCAAGAGCGAGAGACAGGGATAGGGATAGAGATAGAGGTAGATAGATAGCCAGACAGATAGATAGGTAGAGAAAGAAAGAAAAATGTCGTGGATTCAGACAAATAGATACTGCTGTAGAGTCTGGACATATATATTTTTTGAATAGAAGGCAAGACAAAGCACGATTTCTAGAAAAAGTATGGCACACAATATGCAGAATGATAAATGCTAAATTTCAGCACCCCATGATGCTAATGCTACTTGTGATACAGGGAGTACATATACTTCTGGCCTATTAAATTGGTCTACGAGATAGCAAAGTAATCATAAGCATGTCAATGATTTAATTCTCTATAATTGCAGTTCTGAAGAGAGAGAGAGAGAGAGAGAGAGAGAGGGAGAGAGGATTGGAGAGAGAGAGGATTGGAGAGAGAGAGAGAGAGAGAGAGAGAGAGATTTAAGATTTAAGATTTAAGATTTAGTTTTAATTCCATTTCTTACAATGGATATTCTTTGCTGTGACATACTGTCTGTTTTATTTTGCCTAAATCTCCCCCTGTGTGCAAGGAGTGGCCGGGGTTACCACTCACTGGCCGGGCGTGGGATTGAACGCAGGTCCGCAAGATTGCTAGACCGAGAGAGAGAGAGAGAGAGAGAGAGAGAGAGAGAGAGAGAGAGAGAGAGAGAGAGAGAGAGAGAGAGAGAGAGAGAGAGAGAGAGAGAGAGAGAGAGAGAGAGAGAGAGATTGGAGAGAGAGAGATTGGAGAGAGAGAGGATTGGAAGGACAGAGAGGATTGGGAGAGAGAGAGAGAGAGAGAGAGAGAGAGAGAGAGAGAGAGAGAGAGAGAGAGAGAGAGAGAGAGAGAGAGAGAGAGGGAGAGAGAGATACACTACGTCAATATCTTAACGTAGTGTATTTTTTCAGTATAACATAATGCTGCACCATTAAGAGTATCGCTCTTATAAATACTCCTTCTCTTTATGTACAGCAAGGATACACCTTTGCAGCGCTTGCTCGTATAAACACTTTCATACGATAAAAATGTCTGCCTGTTAATTAGCGCATAAGGTGAAGCATATAAGGTACGCCAATATATAATCACGTCAGAGTCCATATTACGACCTAATTGCGTGTAATGGAAAGAGGTCGAATGGGCTGTTGCAACCTTGACCAGACGTGGGAACACAGTCCACAGGTAGGAGATATAGCCTTACCTGTTGACCCTCATTAACAATACTTCCCTCTGGAATCCAAGACCGTCCAATAAAAACAAAAACAAAAAAACTTGGAAACATATCCTTTATATGCGTTTATATACGTGTGCACTGAAGCTGTATCATATCTTTCGTATGTAATGAATACCACACTGTTGCATAGATCTGAAATACTCTCCATATTATTAGTCGTTCACGAATCTGAGACAACGAAAAGAAAGCAATGGGAAGCACGCACAACGACCGTCATCTATGGCCATATAACTTCCCTTCCCATGGAGGAGTCAAGATGTCTTGAGATACATTTAGAAGAGGCAGAGAGGGAGGGAGAGAGAGAGAGAGAGAGAGAGAGAGAGAGAGAGAGAGAGAGAGAGAGAGAGAGAGAGAGAGAGAGAGAGAGAGAGAGAGGGAGAGAGAGAGAGAGAGAGCGAGAGAGAGAGAGAGAGAGAGAGAGAGAGAGAGAGAGAGAGAGAGAAAGAAAGAGAAAGCAAGTCAAACCAGCCCAGATCGCACACGACTGAGTCTCGAGACAACGAAATGTTCGTAGATTAAGACCCTTTAATTCACAGAATATAGAACTGAGACTATTTCCAACACATCAACATAGGTAGATATTTAGAAAGGAATGTGGGAAACAAAAATCACATAGAAAGAGGTGAAATAAGTCAAGAGAACAGGTAAGAAATGCACAAAATATGTTACCGGAATGCCAACCGTCCACAGAACACGTGAACAGGTGTACCCAGGGTTTTCGTTTGTACAGATGTGTCTCTATATCGCTTTATTAGTTACTAGAAGCGCTGTTTTAAGCTTCATTGTGATTACTGGTAGTATTAAATTTTGAAATATATAAGAGAGTTGATAATGTTTTAGTTTCAAACAGACTAATATGTATTTTGTAAGACCCTTTTAAGTAAAGTAAAAAAAAAAAATGTTTAAGTAAAAAAAAGTAAGTAAAAAAGTAAAGTAAAAAAAATGTTTAAGTAAAAAAAAGTAAGTAAAAAAGTAAAGTAACAAAAAAAAAATGTTTAAGTAAAAAAAAGTAAGTAAAAAAGTAAAGTAAAAAAAATGTTTAAGTAAAAAAAAGTAAGTAAAAAAGTAAAGTAAAAAAAAAAAATGTTTAAGTAAAAAAAAGAATTGAGTTTCGAGGAAATGCGTTTGTAAATTTCGCAGAACTACATTCCTTCATTTTACAGAGTTTCCCGCCACAGTTTCCATATTTTGAAATTTAAAATATAACTAGAAAAAAAAAGAAAAATCCTCTCGTAGCTCTTTCGTTTTTTTTTTTTTTTAATCGTTGTACTACAGTATAAAAAAATAGATTCCCAAAATAGACGGTTTTTTCCTGGATTTAAAAATTTGGATGACTTTGGGTGACTCCTATGATAAAAAAAAAAAAAAAAAAAAAAATACAGGAAAAAAAGAGAAATACTAGATACTGTTATATTCCACTTACATTCCGTATATCAAAGCAACGTATGAACTCCAATTCAATGTATTTTTTCATTGCATTATTTTTTTTGTGCGTGATGCCTTAGGGAAATATATTGCAAACTACATGTAAGTCAGTCTACATTTCACAACATTCGGTATCATTTCTTCAGCGAAAAAAAAAATGTTTTTTTTTTTGTGAAATTTTAGGCAAATTATTTCACGGTTTTCATTTTTTCTAAAAGAAGTGAAAGCTGAACACTATGCACCTCACCCATTTTTTGGGAAATAGTGGTTACAAATTCTCTTTTTGCTGGATGATTTGATATGGAATGGCCCACACGCACACACGCACGCACACACACACACACACACACACACACACATACATATGTATGGGTATGTATAAAAGTATACACACACAAACACGCACACACACACACACACACACTCACACGCACGCACACATACATATGTTTATACATACATACACACACACACACACACACACACACACACACACACACACACATACACACACACACACACACACACACACACACACACACACACACACACATATATATATATATATATATACATATATATATATATATATATATATATATATATATATATATATATATATATATATATATATATATATAGGTTATGCCTAATGTAGATATACCATTTGGCCAGATCGAAAACATCCAAACATATATCAAAATATAGTTAAAAAAAGAAAAGTTGGAAGGTATGTGGGAGACGAAACCGTGACGTCATCAGCCAAGATCACCTGTTTTCTTTCGCTCGCAGACGGCTCCAGGTAGGTCACGTGTCATCCTTACGAGCAGACCTCTTGTCTATCGAGCCAAGAAGATCAGCTTCTCCATTTCCTTCACGTGTCGTGTAAAAATAGCGCGTTGCTTATACGAAAGAGATGGTATATCTAAGGGAATTTTTGCATTGTCATTGCATTTCCTTACGTTTCTAGTTTTGCACAAAAGGAGAAACAGATGAAAATTAATATCCATTTATAGTTACAGTTAAGTATATTCATCGACTCGCCATCCCGTATAAACGCACAGCAGAATAAGGGCGAATTTTCTACAGAAGACCGAGTTATGTCAGAGAGTGAGAGAGAGAGAGAGAGAATGAGAGTGAGAGAGAGAGAGAGAATGAGAGTGAGAGTGAGAGAGAGAATGAGAGTGAGAGAGAGAGAGAGTGAGAGAGTGAGAGAGAGTGAAAGAATGAGAGTGAAAGTGATAGAGAGAGAATGAGTGAAAGTGAGAGTGAGAGAGTGAAAGAATGAGAGTGAGAGAGAGAGAAAGAGAGTGAGAGGGAGAGTGAAAGAATGAGAGTGAAAGAATGAGAGTGAGAGAGAGTGAAAGAATGTGAGGGAGAGAGAGAGAGAGAGAGAGAGAGAGAGAGAGAGAAAGAGAGAGAGAGAGAATGAGAGTGAGAGAGAGAGAGAGAGAAGAGAATGAGAGTGAGAGAGAGAGAGAGAGAAGAGAATGAGAGTGAGAGAGAGAGAAGAGAATGAGAGAGAGAGAGAGAGAGAGGGAGAGAGAGAGAGAGAGAGAGAGAGAATGAAAGAGAGAGAGAGAGAGAATGAAAGAGAGAGAGAGAGAGAGAGAATGAGAGAGAGAGAGAGAGAGAGAGAGAGAGAGAATGAAAGAGAGAGAGAGAGAGAGAATGAAAGAGAGAGAGAGAGAGA
>NC_091564.1:40299561-40302061 GCF_042767895.1 Penaeus vannamei | reverse complement strand
AATGATGATAATAATAGTAGTAATAGTAATGATAATAATAATGATAATAATAATAATAATAATAATGATAATAATAATAGTATTAATAATAATATGGAGAACGGAAATACAAAATAAAATAATCATAATGATGATAAGGATGATAAAGACGATAATAATAGTAATAATAATGAAAAAATAACAATGACAGCAATAATAGTAACACAAATAATAGGCACGAGGGAAGCTGCAACGTAAAGTTAATAACGAAAAAACGAAAGTGGACTCGGAATGGAAATGCAGGACGCTGAAATTCAATTGTGAATACAGCAATCCTGCATCGGAATGAATTCTCTTTATGTTTGTGAATAGACTTCGCCAATCACGCTAATTAATGCCGGCGAACTCTGGGGAACAGAATTACCGACCAAATTCTTAGTGAGGTCAGAGGCCGAAATTCAACAGGCTGTGCGGCAACTTTGTTCAGAACCGTCCCATACCTCCTGACCGTCAGCTTTAACACGTGGGACCGAGAGCATCACCTGCCACGGCTCTCGCAAAAAAAAAAGTAATTTTGAGATACTTTGCGTCCGCCGCGTGCGTTGGCTTATGAAATGGGAATTAAATTTATGGCTATGCGTTTTCTAGTGGTGTAGGAAGAGTCTTAATTGCAGGTGCGGAGTCGATAGCGATCGTGGTGGGGTATATTTCCTCTCTATATTTTTACGTATCCTCTCTGTATCTTTTATTCTCTCTCTCTCTCTCTCTGTCTCTGTATCTGTCTCTCTGTTTCTCTCTCTCTCTCCGACATGACGCTGCTTGGCCAACAAAGCGTGTCTCGTTCCTTAATTTAGCTATTGCTTTGCTAGTAAATAGTAAATAAACATCATATGCTACCAAGCTACAGGATATTGTGACATTAGTGTCCGTTACTACGCACGTTTGAACTACAACTTATAAAAATGCAACAACCTTTGAATCAGAATCTAAAACATCACACAATGAATATGGTGATCGCAGCGCTTAATATCATACAGCACCAAAGAAATTGCGTTGTATGTTTTAAGTTCCCGGTATAAGGGAGCCTGTTGTTTCTCTTCTTCCCGGTCCACGTCAGAGGACACGGACTCTCCACGATTTGCTGTCACTAAGGATGGGGAGTGCTTGGCGGTGTTCTGACACGCCACACTCGCCCTCTCTGCCTCTACCTGTCTGTCTGTCTTTCCCTCTCTCTCTCTGCATCTGCCTCTCTCTCTCTCTCTCTGCCTCTGCCTGTCTGTCTGTCTTTCTTTTTCTCTCTATGCTTCTGCTTCTCTCTCTCTCTCTCACACACACACACACACACTCACTCATGGATATTAAATCTGCTGGACCTGCTAAGCGTTCTCCACCAACTGGCCTTCACCCCAATACCCAGTCCTTCCATATGGACGGTCACTTTGCAATTTCCAAAACTAAGGACTAATATGCAAAAGATGAAGTGCTGGGCCAGGCTGGGGGATTAAGTTCAAAAATAATATACCGTACAACCCAGATCAGAATTTCGTCGACAGTTCCTGCAAAAACAGAGATATGCTCATACGTATATACATACTATGTCAGGATGGAAAGTCAAGGTATTTGTGTGAGCATGTGTTTATCTGCGCATGTATAATACAAATAAACATAAGCACATGCATGTAAAGATAACATATACGTCATATAACACCCTCTTGCTGGCAATATACTTAATAAGACAATGAAAAAACAATAATAATGAAATAACATATACGTCATATAACACCCTCTTGCTGGCAATATACTTAATAAGACAATGAAAAAACAATAATAATGAAATAACATATACGTCATATAACACCCTCTTGCTGGCAATATACTTAATAAGACAATGAAAAAACATTAATAATGAAATAACATATACGTCATATAACACCCTCTCGCTGGCAATATACTTAATAAAACGGTATTGAAAAAAAAAGAATTTTCGTTCCATAAACCTGTAACGGGAATCACCACGGCTGGTGCCCCGTGTCGTATTACTAAATGGCTGATTTGTATTAAGAATGATTAAACATCATTTTGATTGCGACGGCAGCTGTGCCTACATCTTCTTCCAATATTTTCATGTCACGGGCAAGCTTGTTGATGCAAGTGATACGGCAAGAGAAGTGAGTCGTGTGCAAAAACTCTAAAATGGCGTGGAGGGAATAAGGAGCGTCTGTGCTTAGAGCGAAGGCGGGGAAGGGGAGGGTGAGGGTGAGGGGAGGAGGTTGGGCGAGGGAGGGTAGGGGTGGGTGAGGGGAGGGGGAGAAGGGGTAGGTGAGGGGAGGGGTAGGTGAGAGGGAGAAAGGGTAGGTGAGGGGTGGGCGAGAGGGGAAAGGGTGGCGCGAGAGAGGGAAGGGGTAGATGAGGGGGGGAAGGGGGGGCGAGGTTGGGAAGAGGAAGGCGAGGGGGAGAAGGGGTAGGTGAGGGGAGGGGGAAGCGGTGGGCGAGGGGAAGAAGGAGTGGGTGAGGGGGGGAA
>NC_091564.1:40279561-40287061 GCF_042767895.1 Penaeus vannamei | reverse complement strand
GGTTCGGATCCTGGAAGCGCGCGGAGTGGCGAGGATCGAGATTCTCCTCACGTTTGCCCGGGTATACTGGTGTTGCCAGAGAGGAATCGGCGCGGGGGCCCTTTCGCGAGGAAATATACACACCCGCGAATATCCACGAGATACGCGTAGTATATATAATAATTAGGCATCGTCTTGGCACGGTTCTGAAACACTTGCGGTTACATACGAGACTTCCCAGAGTCAGTATGCGAGACAGCCCCTGATATGCGAGGTGCCGCGCCTCTCCACCGGCGCCACCAGCAGGAGCCGGGGCGCTGGCGGCTCCTGCTCCCTCGCGTCTCGGCTCCTCCTGCTCCCTCGCTTCTCGGCTCCTCCTGCTCCCTCGCGTCTCGGCTCCTCCTGCTCCCTCGCGTCTCGGCTCCTCCTGCTCCCTCGCGTCTCGGCTCCTCCTGCTCCCTCGCGTCTCGGCTCCTCCTGCTCCCTCGCGTCTCGGCTCCTCCTGCTCCCTCGCGTCTCGGCTCCTCCTGCTCCCTCGCGTCTCGGCTCCTCCTGCTCCCTCGCGTCTCGGCTCCTCCTGCTCCCTCGCGTCTCGGCTCCTCCTGCTCCCTCGCGTCTCGGCTCCTCCTGCTCCCTCGCGTCTCGGCTCCTCCTGCTCCCTCGCGTCTCGGCTCCTCCTGCTCCCTCGCGTCTCGGCTCCTCCTGCTCCCTCGCGTCTCGGCTCCTCCTGCTCCCTCGCGTCTCGGCTCCTCCTGCTCCCTCGCGTCTCGGCTCCTCCTGCTCCCTCGCGTCTCGGCTCCTCCTGCTCCCTCGCGTCTCGCGTCTCGGCTCCTCCTGCTCCCTCGCGTCTCGGCTCCTCCTGCTCCCTCGCGTCTCGGCTCCTCCTGCTCCCTCGCGTCTCGGCTCCTCCTGCTCCCTCGCGTCTCGGCTCCTCCTGCTCCCTCGCGTCTCGGCTCCTCCTGCTCCCTCGCGTCTCGGCTCCTCCTGCTCCCTCGCGTCTCGGCTCCTCCTGCTCCCTCGCGTCTCGGCTCCTCCTGCTCCCTCGCGTCTCGGCTCCTCCTGCTCCCTCGCGTCTCGGCTCCTCCTGCTCCCTCGCGTCTCGGCTCCTCCTGCTCCCTCGCGTCTCGGCTCCTCCTGCTCCCTCGCGTCTCGGCTCCTCCTGCTCCCTCGCGTCTCGGCTCCTCCTGCTCCCTCGCGTCTCGGCTCCTCCTGCTCCCTCGCGTCTCGGCTCCTCCTGCTCCCTCGCGTCTCGGCTCCTCCTGCTCCCTCGCGTCTCGGCTCCTCCTGCTCCCTCGCGTCTCGGCTCCTCCTGCTCCCTCGCGTCTCGGCTCCTCCTGCTCCCTCGCGTCTCGGCTCCTCCTGCTCCCTCGCGTCTCGGCTCCTCCTGCTCCCTCGCGTCTCGGCTCCTCCTGCTCCCTCGCGTCTCGGCTCCTCCTGCTCCCTCGCGTCTCGGCTCCTCCTGCTCCCTCGCGTCTCGGCTCCTCCTGCTCCCTCGCGTCTCGGCTCCTCCTGCTCCCTCGCGTCTCGGCTCCTCCTGCTCCCTCGCGTCTCGGCTCCTCCTGCTCCCTCGCTTCTCGGCTCCTCCTGCTCCCTCGCGTCTCGGCTCCTCCTGCTCCCTCGCTTCTCGGCTCCTCCTGCTCCCTCGCGTCTCGGCTCCTCCTCCGCAAGCACGACCTCGATCAGCGAAACGGCTCTTTTATCGCTCAAACAAATACGCGTTGATGGCTAAAGAGCAGGACAGACGAAGCATACAAGCCGAGATGAACCAAGAAAAAAAAAAGATATAAAGTCGTAAAACTGAAATTAGCTCTTTTCGTATAAGTAGATAAAACAACAACAACAACAACAAAAAAAAAAAGACCAGAGATCTATGTTAATTCGAAAGGCCACAGTGACTGACTGATGATGCATATACATAAATATTTTCAAAATAAGATATAAATATTTTTTCTGATCTTCTGCCAGAACCGCAACGGAAAGAGGAGACCGGACAACAGACGAAGAGAGGAAACGGAACACACAAAACGAAGAACACAGACAAGGGACCGAATAAACGTAATATCTTCTGTATGCAAAAAAGGCGACAAAGGGAAACTGCCTATTTATGATCGCAATGGGAATACAAGGATTTCTTCCTCCTTCTCCTGCCTCTTTCTCTACTCCTTTTCCTCCTTCTCCCTCTTTCTCTCCTCCTTCACCTCCTCCGTTTTCTTTTCCTTTTCCTTCTCCTGCCTCTTTCTCTACTCCTTTTCCTCCTTCTCCCTCTTTCTCTCCTCCTTTTCCTCCTTCTCCCTCCTCTTCCTCTCCTCCATTTTCTTTTCCTTTTCCTCCTGCCGTCTCTTCCTCTCCTCCTTTACTTCCTTCCCCCTCTTCCCCTCCTCCATTTCCTCCTTCTCCCTCTTCCTCCCCTCCTTTTCCTCCTTCTTCCTCTTCCTCTCCTCCTCTTCCTCCTTCTCCCTGCCTATTTATGATCGCAATAGGAATACAAGGATTCCTGCCGAGGCGCCTGTGTCCTGATGCCATAGGATGTAGCTCAAACAGGAGGGAGACCATGACAGGACCTTCATCTAAGAACAGATATACATGACAAAGCATCAATACACAGATTGTATGGCTAAGGTTATCAACACCTTTACTAGAAAAGTTGACCAAAATGTTGTTTAAAGTAAAGGTGTGAATGAAATTAGCGAGATCTGATTAATCCTCAGCCAATCAGCGTCATCAAATATGCTGTCATTTATAATTGCTTGGATTTAATTAGATAGTAGTTGATACACTATATGGATATGTAACAGATATATGTAAATTCGTAACGATATTCATGACTACCGTCATCCCACTCGATGAAAGAAGCTTGATAATTTTTAAAATTCGTTCGTGACTAAAAGACAGAGAGAGAGAGAGAGAGAGAGAGAGAGAGAGAGAGAGAGAGAGAGAGAGAGAGAGAGAGAGAGAGAGAGAGAGAGAGAGAGACGGACAGACAGACAAACAGACGGACGGACAGACAGACAGCCAGCCAGCCAGTCAGTCAGCCAGCCAGCCAGCCAAACAGACAGCCAGCCAGCCAGCCAGCCAGACGGACAGACAGACAGAGAAAGACAAACAGAAAATGCATTCGTTCGGTGTAACTACCGCCAGACGAGGGCCGCCCCTGACGAATAACCCTTCTATGAACGCCGATGAGGACTTCATTAATCCATTTCCTCGAGACTTGAGCTTCGTTTCCGAGAAAATGGAGCTGTTTAAGCCTCTATTCATGGTTTACGACCCACGCAGCTTCTGACGATCCTTCGAGACGTCTGTGCGATTCCTAAACAACTTTTGGGAGCAGAAGCAATCTTTAATCAGGCATTTTGCTCGTTTTCGTTGGTTTGGAAACGATTCGTTTGTGTGTTTGGACGTTAGCCTGTTCGTTATATGTGCATGCATGCAGCCTACGGACAGTACGTACCTCGTATGTACAGCTAACAGATGCAGGAGCATTGCACTTGAAGGCGAGTTGTTCACGGGAGAATTCATCTAAAGTATGTGCTTGTCCTTGGAAATCGCGAGGCCCGTTTTGCTGGAAAAAGTTGGCGGATCACAGAAAAGCCGATTTTCCCAGAGCCGGGTCTTATTGATTTAGTGTAATTGTTTGTGAAAACAATTTCAAACTTGATCTTTGGAAAAAGGTGAGGTAAATGAAAGTGCTTACGCACACACACACATACACACACACAGGCACAGGCACAGCCACAGGTATAGGCACATGCATGCACACGCACATGCACATGCACACGCACATGCACACGCACATGCACACGCACATGCACGCACACGCACACGCACACGCACACGCACACGCACACGCACACGCACACGCACACACACACACAGAGAGAGAGAGAGAGAGAGAGAGAGAGAGAGAGAGAGAGAGAGAGAGAGAGAGAGAGAGAGAGAGAGAGAGAGAGAGAGACGGAGGTGGCAATAAGGTCACGGATGCAATAAAAACATTCCCACACAAAGAATTACATTAGAATCACCTTTCTCAAGTACACAGATGACGCCCGTAAACATAACCTCTTGGGCGGAGGCAAGGTAATAGGGTTACGGTACAATAATTAGAAAAAAAATCCACGGTCCCGATCACCGCCAAAATTTAATAGAATCTAATGTAGGCTAAAGGTGCTGTCACACTAGCACTTTTTCCGTCAATTTTTTTGACAATTTACTGAAATTTTGTCCATTTTTGAGCGAACTGTCGATTTTCCAGTCAGACGATAATGATCGTTTCCGTCTGAAAACCTTTCCGTCATTTTTTTCAGCAAAGCATAGTCAGATCAAGAACTATATTCGAGAATGTTTGTATTGATGTTAAATAAAATTATCAAAACATTGACGGAAACAGTGCTAGTGTGACAGCAAGCACCTCAAGACACATCTCATAATCTAGTGGCATAACATTTTGAGTTATCCTGCGAACCAACGAACAAATACTACCCGGACCGCCACCAAATTTTTTTTCTGTCAAAGCTCCACCTCTGGTAAAAAAATTCAGATAAAAAACTCTGGTAAGAAAAACCCACAACGCACAAACTAGATTCATCGAAGAAAGAAAAACTCTATTCATAACTTTTTGATTTATCCTGCCAATCAACGCGCAAGCAAGCAATCAAGCAAACAAATAAACTAACCAACGCGACCAAAAACTTAACCTCCTTGGCAGACGTCACATAAACGAAGACATTGTATTCCTTAGCGCCTCTGTAAGGAAGGGAACCCGGAAGACTCTGTGGTCTTAAGTCCTCATTCTCTGGCTCTCTCCGTTGCTGCCCGACGGATACAAGCATATAACTTTTATTCCTGGATAAAATTTGCTTAAATCTGACTTACATTCCTGGATAAAAGTTACTAATACAAACATATAACTTTTATTCCTGGATAAAATATGTTTATATAAACATCTGACTTACATTCCTGGATAAAAGTTACTTATACAAACATATAACTTTTATTCCTGGATAAAGTCTGCTTATATAAACATCTGACTTACATTCCTGGATAAAAGTTACTTATGCAAACATATAACTTTTATTCCTGGATAAAATTTGCTTAAATAAACATCTGGCACATTCCTTGATAAAGTCACTTATATAAACATGTTTGGATAAAATCTACTTAGATAAACATGACTTACATTCCAGGATGAAATCTACTTACATAAACATCTGACTTACATTCCTGCATAAAATCTACTTAAATAAACGCATTCCTGGATGAAATCTACTTAAATAAACATCTGACTGACATTCCTGGATAAAATCTACTTATATAAACATCCGACTGACATTCCAGGATAAAATCTACTTATATAAACTTACATCCCTGGATAAAATCTACTTACATAAACATCCGCCTTACAATCCTGAATAAAATCTACTTTTTGCGATCTACCAACCACCACCCTCCGCTTTCGCTCCCTCTCCGCCGTGCCCTTGCGGATGCCAATGCCCCAAATCTGGATCGGGAGTCAAAACGCAAACCGCGATAACAGGACACGCCAGAAGTCTATGGATAAATCGTGGATAGAATTACTCTTTGTGATCCTGGTTAAAATCTACTTATATAAACTTTCGACTTACATCCCTGGATAAAATCTACTTACATAAACATCTGACATACATTCCTGGATAAAATCTACTTACATAAACATCTGGCTGACATTCCAGGATAAAATCTACTTACATAAACATCCGACTGACATTCCTGAGTAAAGTCTACTTATATAAACGCATTCCTGGATAAAATCTACTTATATATACATCTGGCTGACATTCCAGGATAAAATCTACTTATATAAACTTACATCCTTGAATAAAATCTACTTACATAAACATCCGCCTTACAATCCAGGATAAAACATACTTATATAAACTTTCATCCCTGGATAAAATCTACTTACATAAACATCTGACTGACAATCCTGAGTAAAATCTACTCATATAAACGCATTCCTAGATAAATTCTGCTTATACAAACTTACATCCCTGGATAAAATCTACTTACATAAACATCTGACTTACATTCCAGGATAAAATCTACTTATATAAACTTATATCCCTGGATAAAATCTACTTACATAAACATCTGACTGACATTCCTGGCTCTCGCTCCCTCTCCACCGTGCCCTTGCGGATGCCAATGCCCCAAATCTGGATCGGGAGTCAAAACACAAACCACGATAACAGGACACGCCAGAGGTCTATGGATAAATCGTGGATGAAATTACTCTTTGCGATCCTGGTTAAAATCTACTTATATAAACATTTTACTGACATTCCTGGATAAAATCTACTTATGTAAACTTACATCCCTGGATAAAATTTACTTATATAATCTGACTGACAATCCTGAGTAAAATCTACTTATATAAACTTACATCCCTGGATAAAATCTACTTACATAAACATCTGACTGACAATCCTGAGTAAAATCTACTTATATAAACGCATTCCTAGATAAATTCTGCTTATACAAACTTACATCCCTGGATAAAATCTACTTACATAAACATCCGCCTTACAATCCAGGATAAAACATACTTATATAAACTTACATCCCTGGATAAAATCTACTTACATAAACATCTGACTGACATTCCATGACAAAATCTAATACAAACATCTGACAGACATTCCTGGCTCTCGCTCTCACTCCACCGTGCCCTTGCGGATGCCAATGCCCCAAATCTGGATCGCGAGTCAAAACGCAAACCACGATAACAGGACACGCCAAAGGTCTATGGATAAATCGTGGATAGAATTACTCTTTGCGATCCTGGTCAGAATCTACTTATTTAAACATCCGACTGACATTCCTGGATAAAATCTACTTACATAAACATCTGACTGACAATCCTGAATAAAATCTACTTATATAAACGCATTCCTAGATAAAATCTACTTATATAAACTTACATCGCTGGATAAAATCTACTTACATAAACATCTGACTGACATTCCTGGCTTTCGCTCTCTCTCCACCGTGCCCCTGTGGATGCCAATGCCCCAAATCTGGATCGGGAGTCAAAACGCAAACCACGATAACAGGACACGCCAAAGGTCTATGGATAAATCATGGATAGAATTACTCTTTGCGATCCTGGATAAAATCTACTTACATAAACATCTGGCTGACATTCCAGGATAAAATCTACTTACATAAACATCCGCCTTACAATCCTGAATAAAATCTACTTATATATACATCTGGCTGACATTCCAGAATAAAATCTACTTATATAAACTTATATCCCTGGATAAAATCTACTTACATAAACATCGGACAGACATTCCTGGCTTTCGCTCTCTCTCCACCGTACCCTTGCGGATGCCAATGCCCCAAATCTGGATCGGGAGTCAAAACGCAAACCACGATAACAGGACACGCCAAAGGTCTATGGATAAATCGTGGATAGAATTACTCTTTGCGATCCTGGTTAAAATCTACTTATATAAACATCCGACTGATATTCCTGGATAA
>NC_091564.1:40272061-40274561 GCF_042767895.1 Penaeus vannamei | reverse complement strand
GGAAGGAAAAGGGGGAGAGAAAGGGAGGGCGAGGAAGGAAGAATGGCGTCGGGGAGGACGAGGAAGGAAAAGGGGGAGAGAAAGGGAAGGCGAGGGAAGGAAAAGGGGGGAGAGAAAGGGGAGGGCGAGGAAGGAAAAAGGGGGAGAGAAAGGGAGGGCGAGGAAGGAAGAATGGCGTCGGGGAGGACGAGGAAGGAAAAGGGGGAGAGAAATGGAGGGCGAGGAGGAGGAAAGGGGGAGAGAAAGGGAGGGAAGTGAGGAAGGAAAAGGGGGAGAGAAAGGGAGGGCGAGGAAGGAAAAGGGGGAGAGAGAAAGGGAGGGCGAGGGAAGGAAAAGGGGGAGAGAAAGGGAGTGAAGCGAGGGAAGGAAGAATGGCGTCGGTGGGAGGACGAGGAAGGAAAAGGGGGAGAGAAAGGGAGTGGCGAGGAGGGAAAAGGGGGAGAGAAAGGGGGAGGGCGAGGGAGGGAAAAGGGGGAGAGAAAGGGAGGGCAAGAGGGGGGAAAAGGGGGAGAGAAAGGGAGGGCGAGGAGGGAAAAGGGGGAGAGAAAGGGAGGAAGCGAGGAAGGAAGAATGGCGTCGGGGAGAGACGAGGAAGGAAAAGGGGGAGAGAAAGGGAGGGCGAGGAGGGAAAAAGGGGGAGAGAAAGGGAGGGGCGAGGAAGGAAGAATGGCGTCGGGGGAGAACGAGGAAGGGAAAAGGGGGAGAGAAAGGGAGGAAGCGAGCAAGGAAGAATGGCGTCGGGGAGGACGAGGAAGGAAAAGGGGGAGAGAAAGGGAGGGCGAGGAGGGAAAAGGGGGTGAGAGAAAGGGGAAAGGGTTGAGGGGAGGGAAAAGGGGGAGAGAAAGGAGGGCGAGGAAGGAATAATTGGCGTCGGGGAGAACGAGGAAGGAAAAGGGGGGAGAGAAAGGGAGGGCGAGGAAGGAAGAATGGCGTCGGGGAGGTGACGAGGAAGGAAAAGGGGGAGAGAGAGGGAGTAGGGCGAGTGAGGGAAAGTGGGAGAGAAAGGGAGGGGGCGAGGAAGGAAGAATGGCGTCGGGGAGAACGAGGAAGGAAAAGGGGGAGAGAAAGGGGAGGGCGAGGAGGGAAAAGGGGGAGAGAAAGGGAGGGGCGAGGAAGGAAGAATGGCGTCGGGGAGAACGAGGAAGGAAAAGGGGGAGAGAAAGGGAGGGCGAGGGAGGGAAAAGGGGGAGAGAAAGGGAGGGGGCGAGGAAGGAAGAATGGCGTCGGGGAGGACGAGGAAGGAAAAGGGGGGAGAGAAAGGGAGGGCGAGGAAGGGAAGAATGGCGTCGGGGGAGAACGAGGAAGGAAAAGGGGGAGAGAAAGGGAGGGCGAGGGAGGGAAAAGGGGGAGAGAAAAGGGGAGGGGCGAGGTAAGGAAGAATGGCGTCGGGGAGAACGAGGAAGGAAAAGGGGGAGAGAAAGGGAGGGCGGAGGAGGGAAAAGGGGGAGAGAAAGGGAGGGGCGAGGAAGGAAGAATGGCGTCGGGGAGGACGAGGAAGGAAAAGGGGGAGAGAAAGGGAGGGCGAGGAGGTGGGAAAGGGGGGGAGAGAAAAGTGGAGGGCGAGGAAGGAAGAATGGCGTCGGGGAGGACGAGGAAGGAAAAGGGGGAGAGAAAGGGAGGGCGAGAGGAGGGAAAGGGGGAGAGAGAAAGGGAGGGCGAGGAAGGGAAGAATGGCGTCGGGGGAGGACGAGGAAGGAAAAGGGGGAGAGAAAGGGAGGGCGAGGAAGGGAAAGAATGGCGTCGGGGAGGACGAGGAAGGAAAAGGGGGAGAGAAAGGGAGGGCGAGGAGGGAAAGGGGGAGAGAAAGGGAGGGCGAGGAAGGAAGAATGGCGTCGGGGAGGACGAGGAAGGAAAAGGGGGAGAGAAAGGGAGGGCGAGGAGGGAAAGGGGGAGAGAAAGGGAGGGCGAGGAAGGAAGAATGGCGTCGGGGAGGACGAGGAAGGAAAAGGGGGAGAGAAAGGGAGGGCGAGGAGGGAAAAGGGGGAGAGAAAGGGAGGGCGAGGAAGGAAGAATGGCGTCGGGGAGGACGAGGCTGTCGTGGATGAGGAAATCGCAGTCGTCAGGGATGGAATAGTTGCAGAAGCGCCCGTTCGCGAAACGAGCGAATATCACTGCGAAGAGGAAGAAGAAAGGATCCATCTTATCACGTCAGATAAAAAAGAAAGAAAAGAAAGAGGGAAACGTCAGGTAAGAATTAAAAAAAATGTCATGATACACCCTTACTCGCAGAGATAGATAGATAGAGAGAGAGAGAGAGCGAGAGAGAGAGAGAGAGAGAGAGAGAGAGAGAGAGAGAGAGAGAGAGAGAGAGAGAGAGAGAGAGAGAGGAAGAAAGATAGATAGAGAGAGAGAGGAAGAAAAGCGAAGCCACAAAAGTCGTTCAGGAACAGATCGCGAGGGAAAACCGCGTCGAGTAAGCACTTGCCGTATCTCTGCCACGCGCACACAGGCCGGGAGTGATACAGCAGCAGCCACATTACCCTCGAGTGGAGACAGGAGC
>NC_091564.1:40254561-40264561 GCF_042767895.1 Penaeus vannamei | reverse complement strand
CCCGACGGCCCAGCCTCAGCAACGAATCATTCCTCCTGCAACAGTGCAACACCTTCCGTCACTCCCGGAGGTAAGTCATGGCTAATCGCATACACCGGCTCCCGAGTCAATACACTGGGGAGATTTTTTGTTTTTGTTTATGGTCGGATATGCCGGTGCTGTATATCCGGATGGCTTTTATTCATCCTGACACTTACATGGCGCCTGTTCGGTCTTTGCTTCGTTCTCCTTCTCCTCTGTCTCTCTTTCTCTCTCTTCTCACTCATCTTCTCTTCTTCTTTGCTCTCGGATTTTCCTTACCGGCTTCACCCCTCTCTCTCTCCTCATTGTCTGCTCCTCTCTCCCTTCTCATCCTTTCTTCCCTTCGCTCTCCTTCTCCTCCTTCGCTTCCTCTTCCCCACCTCCTGCTTCCTTCATCCTTCCTCTATCGCTGTCTCTCTCCTCCTTCACCTCCTTCCTCCTTCTCCTTCCTCTATCGCTGTCCCTCTCCTCCTTCACCTCCTCTTCACGACGTCCTTCCTCCCTCTCTACCCCTCTCCTCCTTCACCTCCTCTTCCCCACCTCCTTCCTCCCTCTCTACCCCTCTCTACCCCTCTCCTCCTTCCTCCTTCGCTGTCCCTCTCCTCCGTCACTTCCCCTTCCCCTCCCTCCTTCCTCCTCCTCCTTCCTCCCTCCTCCTTCCGCCCCAGTGTCCGTCGTCATTCCCTCCTTTATCTATGTGACCTGATTAATCATATTACGTGGCTGATCCCGCACATAAACCGTGACGAGGCTGACTAGAACTGCCTTTGCCGGATGCCCAGGGCGGTGATTGGCTCCCGAGGTCGAGGTCGAGGTCGAGGGCGGTGTGGGGAGGGGGAGGGGGAGGGTGGGGAGGTTGATAGAGGTCGGGAGAGGGTAAGAGAGGGCGGGGAGGGCGTGAAGGGGCGGGAGACGGGGAGAGAGGGTGTGAAAAGGGGGCGAGAGGGCGAGAGAGGACGCGAGGGGTATGGGAAACTAGTATACTGTTACAATCACTAGTATACTGTTATCACTGCTGCTTCTGCAATTATCATTCATACTACTGCTACTAGCATACTGTTACTAGTATGCTGTTACCATCACTAGTATACTGTTATCATTGCTGCTTCTGCAATACTACTGCTGCTACTGCTTCTGCTAGTCGTATACTGTTACTAGTATACTGTTACCATCACTAGTATACTGTTATCATTGCTGCTTCTGCAATTATTATTCATACTACTGCTACTGCTTCTGCTACTAGTATACTGTTACTAGTATGCTGTTACCATCACTAGTACACTGTTGTCATTGCTGCTTCTGCAATACTACTGCTGCTACTGCTTCTGCTTGTAGTATACTGTTACTAGTATACTGTTACCATCACTAGTATACTGTTATCATTGCTACTTCTGCAATTATTATTCATACTACTGCTACTGCTGCTTCTGCTCCTAGTATACTGTTACTAGTATACTGTTGCTGGTATACTGTTACCATCACTAGTATACTGTTATCACTGCTGCTTCTGCAATTATCATTCATACTGCTGCTACTGCTGCTTCTGCTCCTAGTATACGGTTACCAGTATACTGTTGCTGGTATACTGTTACCATCACAAGTATACTGTTATTATTGCTGCTTCTGAAATTATTATTCATACCACTGCTACTACTGCTTTTGCTACTAGTATACTGTTGCCATCACCGCCTCTACCGAAAGAGGGAGGTAAAAAAAAGGGAAAATACAATAACCGGTTACCCACGCCCATACATTAAGGACCGAGCACCATAACGGGGAGGAATAGAGGGAAGGAGAGGCGAGGGGTATAAAGGGGAAGTGGTGAAACGAGAAGAATGGAAGGGAAGAGGAGAGGCGAGAGGGATAAGGGGAAACAGAGAAGCGAGAGGAATATGGAGGAGGAGGAGTGACGAGAGGAATAGGAGGGAAGTGGAGAAACGAGATGAATAGGAGGGAATTGAGGGGACGAGAGGGATGAGGAGAGAGAGGAAAGAGGAGAGGAATAAAAAGGTAGAGGAGAGAGGAGAGGAATAAAGGGAAAGAGGAGAGGCGAGATGAAAGAATGGGAAGAGGAAAGGCAAGAGGAATAAAAAGAAGAGAAGAGACAAGAGAAATAAATGGAAAAAGAAGAGAAGAGGCGAGAGAAATAAAGGGAATGGAAAGGAAGAGGAGAGGCAAGAGAAATAAAGGAAATGGAAGGAAAGAGATGATGCAAGAGGAATGCAAGAGAAGAGAGACAAGAAGGACAAAATGAAAGAGGAAAGACAAGAGGACTGAAAAAGAGGAAGAGGGGAGAAGGACAAGAGGAAAGAGGCGAGACAAGAACAATGCAAGAGAAGAAGAGAGACGAGAAAGATAAAAGGAAAGACGAAAGGCAAGAGGACTAAAGAGGAAGAGACAAGAAGAATAAAGAGAAAGAGGCGAGAGGAATAAAGATGAATAGGCAAGAGGAATAAAAGAGGAAGAGGCGAGAGGAATAAAGAGGAAGAGGCGAGAGAAATAAAGAGGAAGAGGCGAGAGGAGCGAGAACCGAAGCCAAACAACACCGCCAAGCCCGCCCACAGGATTTTGGGGATCGCGTGATGCTTTGGGCTCTCCTCCAGTTGTTGATTATTCAGCCTTTCTCACGCCCGCCGCCCCAAAGCCTCTTTCCCCTCTTCTCTTCATTTATCAGCCTCTTCTCCCTCTTCTCTTTATTTATCAGCCTCTTCTCCCTCTTCTCTTTATTCATCAGCCTCTTCTCCCTCTTCTCTTTATTTATCAGCCTCTTCTCCCTCTTCTCTCTATCTATCAGCCTCTTTCCCCTCTTCTCTCTATTTATCAGCCTCTTCTCCCTCTTCTCTCTATTTATCAGCCTCTTCTTCTTCTTCAGCCTTTCTCACGCCCGCCGCCCCAAAGCCTCTTTCCCCTCTTCTCTTCATTTATCAGCCTCTTCTCTTTATTTATCAGCCTCTTTCCTCTCTTCTCTTCATTTATCAGCCTCTTCTCTTTATTTATCAGCCTCTTTCCCCTCTTCTCTTCATTTATCAGCCTCTTCTCCCTCTTCTCTCTATTTATCAGCCTCTTCTCCCTCTTATCTTCATTTATCAGCCTCTTCTCCCTCTTCTTCTTCATTTATCAGCCTCTTCTCCCTCTTCTCTTTATTTATCAGCCTCTTCTCCCTCTTCTCTTCATTTATCAGCCTCTTCTCCCTCTTCTCTTTATTTATCAGCCTCTTCTCCCTCTTTCCTTTATTTATCAGCCTCTTCTCTTTATTTATCAGCCTCTTCTCCCTCTTCTCTTTATTGATCAGCCTCTTCTCCCTCTTCTCTTTATTTATCAGCCTCTTCTCTTTATTTATCAGCCTCTTCCCCCTCTTCTTTATTTATCAGCCTCTTCTCCCTCTTCTTCTTCATTTATCAGCCTCTTCTCCCTCTTCTCTTTATTGATCAGCCTCTTCTCCCTCTTCTCTTTATTTATCAGCCTCTTCTCTTTATTTATCAGCCTCTTCCCCCTCTTCTTTATTTATCAGCCTCTTCTCCCTCTTCTCTTTATTTATCAGCCGCTTCTCCCTCTTCTCTCTATTTATCAGCCTCTTCTCCCTCTTCTCTCTATTTATCAGCCTCTTCTCCCTCTTCTCTTTATTTATCAGCCTCTTCTCCCTCTTCTCTCTATTTATCAGCTTCTTCTCCCTCTTCTCTCTATTTATCAGCCTCTTCTCCCTTTTCTCTTTATTTATCAGCCTCTTCTCCCTCTTCTCTTCATTTATCAGCCTCTTCTCCCTCTTCTCTCTATCTATCAGCCTCTTCTTTCCCCTCTTCTCTCTATTTATCAGCCTCTTCTTCTTCTTCTTCATTTATCAGCCTCTTCTCCCTCTTCTCTCTATCTATCAGCCTCTTCTTTCCCCTCTTCTCTCTATTTATCAGCCTCTTCTTCTTCTTCTTCATTTATCAGCCTCTTTTCCCTCTTCTCTTTATTTATCAGCCTCTTTTTCTCTTTATTCATCAGCCTCTTCTCCCTCTTCTCTTTATTTATCAGCCTCTTTCCCTCTTCTCTCTATATATCAGCCTCTTTCCCCTCTCTATTTATCAGCCTCTTCTCCCTCTTCTCTTTATTTATCAGCCTCTTTCCCCTCTTCTCTCTATATATCAGCCTCTTTCCCCTCTTCTCTCTATTTATCAGCCTCTTCTCCCTCTTCTCTTTGCTTATCAGCCTCTTCTCCCTCTTCTCTTTATTTATCAGCCTCTTCTCCCTCTTCTCTTCATTTATCAGTCTCTTCTCCCTCTTCTCTCTATCTATCAGCCTCTTTCCTCTCTTCTCTTTATTCATCAAGCTCTTCTCCCTCTTCTCTTTATTTATCAGCCTCTTCTCCCTTCTCTTTACTTATCAGCCTCTCCCTCTTCTCTTTATTTATCAGCCTCTTCTCCCTCTTCTCTTTATTTATCAGCCTCTTTCCCCTCTTCTCTTTATTTATCAGCCTCTTCTCCCTCTTCTCTTTATTTATCAGCCTCTTCTCCCTCTTCTCTTTATTTATCAGCCTCTTCTCCCTCTTCTCTTCATTTATCAGCCTCTTCTCCCTCTTCTCTTCATTTATCAGCCTCTTCTCCCTCTTCTTTTTATTTATCAGCCTCTTATCACTCTTCTCTTTATTTATCAGCCTCTTCTCTTTATTTATCAGCCTCTTCTCCCTCTTCTCTTTATTTATCAGCCTCTTCTCCCTCTTCTCTCTATTTATCATCCTCTTCTCCCTCTTCTCTTTATTTATCATCCTCTTCTCCCTCTTCTCTTTATTTATCAGCCTCTTCTCCCTCTTCTCTTTATTCATCAGCCTCTTCTCCCTCTTCTCTTTATTTATCAGCCTCTTTCCCCTCTTCTCTCTATTTATCAGCCTCTTCTCCCTCTTCTCTTTATTTATCAGCCTCTTCTCCCTCTTCGCTTTATTTATCAGCCTCTTCTCCCTCTTCTCTTTATTTATCAGCCTCTTCTCCCTCTTCTCTTTATTTATCAGCCTCTTTCCCCTCTTCTCTCTATTTATGAGCCTCTTCTCCCTCTTCTCTCTATTTATCAGCCTCTTCTCCCTCTTCTCTTCATTTATCAGCCTCTTCTCCCTCTTCTCTTCATTTATCAGCCTCTTCTCCCTCTTCTCTTTATTTATCAGCCTCTTTCCCCTCTTCTCTCTATATATCAGCCTCTTTCCCCTCTTCTCTCTATTTATCAGCCTCTTCTCCCTCTTCTCTTTGCTTATCAGCCTCTTCTCCCTCTTCTCTTTATTTATCAGCCTCTTCTTCTTCTTCTCTCTATTTATCAGCCTCTTCTTCTTCTTCTTCATTTATCAGCCTCTTCTCCCTCTTCTCTCTATCTATCAGCCTCTTTCCCCTCTTTTCTCTATTTATCAGCCTCTTCTCCCTCTTCTCTTTACTTATCAGCCTCTTCTCCCTCTTCTCTTTATTTATCAGCCTCTTCTCCCTCTTCTCTTCATTTATCAGTCTCTTCTCCCTCTTCTCTCTATCTATCAGCCTCTTTCCTCTCTTCTCTTTATTCATCAAGCTCTTCTCCCTCTTCTCTTTATTTATCAGCCTCTTCTCCCTCTTCTCTTTATTCATCAGCCTCTTCTCCCTCTTCTCTTTATTTATCAGCCTCTTTCCCCTCTTCTCTCTATATATCAGCCTCTTTCCCCTCTTCTCTCTATTTATCAGCCTCTTCTCCCTCTTCTCTTTGCTTATCAGCCTCTTCTCCCTCTTCTCTTTATTTATCAGCCTCTTCTCCCTCTTCTCTTTATTTATCAGCCTCTTCTCCCTGTTCTCTTTATTCATCAGCCTCTTTTCCTTCTTCTCTTTATTCATCAGCCTCTTCTCCCTCTTCTCTTTATTTATTAGCCTCTTCTCCCTCTTCTCTTTATTTATAAGCCTCTTCTCCCTCTTCTCTTTATTTATTAGCCTCTTCTCCCTCTTCTTTTATTTATCAGCCTCTTTCCCCTCTTCTCTCTATATATCAGCCTCTTTCCCCTCTTCTCTCTATTTATCAGCCTCTTTTCCTTCTTCTCTCTATTTATCAGCCTCTTCTCCCTCTTCTCTTTATTTATTAGCCTCTTCTCCCTCTTCTCTTTATTTATCAGCCTCTTTCCCCTCTTCTCTCTATTTATCAGCCTCTTATCACTCTTCTCTTTATTTATCAGCCTCTGCTTCTTCATTTATAAGCCTCTTCTCCCTCTTCTCTTTATTTATCAGCCTCTTCTCCCTCTTCTCTCTATTTATCAGCCTCTTCTCCCTCTTCCCTTTATTTATCAGCCTCTTCTTCTTCTTCCTCTTTATTTATCAGCCTCTTCTCCCTATTCTCTTTATTTATCAGCCTCTTCTCCCTCTTCTCTTTATTTATCAGCCTCTTCTCCCTCTTATCTTTATTTATCAGCCTCTTCTCCCTCTTCACTCTATTTATCAGCCTCTTCTCCCTCTTCTCTTCATTTATCAGCCTCTTTCCTCTCTTCTCTTCATTTATCAGCCTCTTCTCCCTCTTCTCTTTATTTATCAGCCTCTTCTTCTTCTTCTTCGTTAGCCTCTTCTTCTTCTTCTTCTTCAGCCTTTCTCACGCCCGCCGCCCCAAAGCCTCTTTCCCCTCTTCTCTTCATTTATCAGCCTCTTCTCTTTATTTATCAGCCTCTTTCCTCTCTTCTCTTCATTTATCAGCCTCTTCTCCCTCTTCTCTCTATTTATCAGCCTCTTCTTTCCCCTCTTCTCTCTATTTATCAGCCTCTTCTCCCTCTTCTCTTTATTTATCAGCCTCTTCTCCCTCCTCTCTTTATTTATCAGCCTCTTCTCCCTCTTCTCTTTATTTATCAGCCTCTTCTCCCTCTTCTCTTTACTTATCAGCCTCTTCTTCTTCTTCTCTTTATTTATCAGCCTCTTCTCCCTCTTCTCTTCATTTATCAGCCTCTTCTCCCTCTTCTCTTTATTTATCAGCCTCTTCTCCCTCTTCTCTTTATTTATCAGCCTCTTCTCCCTCTTCTCTTCATTTATCAGCCTCTTCTCCCTCTTCTCTTCATTTATCAGCCTCTTTCCTCTCTTCTCTCTATTTATCAGGCTCTTCTCTTTATTTATCAGCCTCTTTCCCCTCTTCTCTTTATTTATCAGCCTCTTCTTCTTCTTCAGCCTTTCTCACGCCCGCCGCCCCAAAGTCTCTTTCCCCTCTTCTCTTCATTTATCAGCCTCTTTCCCCTCTTCTCCCTATTTATCAGCCTCTTCTCCCTCTTCTCTTTATTCATCAGCCTCTTCTTCTTCTTCTTCTTCAGCCTTTCTCAAGCCCGCCGCCCCAAAGCCTCTTTCCCCTCTTCTCTCTATTTATCAGCCCCTTCTCCCTCTTCTCTTCATTTATCATCCTCTTTTCCCTCTTCTCTTTATTTATCAGCCTCTTCTCCCTCTTCTCTTTATCTATCAGCCTCTTCTCCCTCTTCTCTTCATTTATCAGCCTCTTCTCTTTAATCATCAGCCTCTTCTCCCTCTTCTCTTCATTTATCATCCTCTTTTCCCTCTTCTCTTTATTTATCAGCCTCTTCTCTCTATTTATCAGCCTCTTCTCTCTATTTATCAGCCTCTTCTCTCTATTTATCAGCCTCTTCTCTCTATTTATCAGCCTCTTCTCCCTCTTCTCTTCATTTATCAGCCTCTTCTCCCTCTTCTCTTCATTTATCAGCCTCTTCTCTTTATTTATCAGCCCCTTCTCCCTCTTCTCTTTATTTATCAGCCTCTTCTCCCTCTTCTTTCTATTTATCGGCCTCTTCTCCCTCTTCTCTTCATTTATCAGCCTCTTCTCCCTCTTCTCTTCATTTATCAGCCTCTTCTCCCTCTTCTCTTTATTTATCAGCCTCTTCTTTCCCCTCATCTCTTTATTTATCAGCCTCTTCTCCCTCTTCCCTTTATTTATCATCCTCTTCTCCCTCTTCTCTTTATTTATCAGCCTCTTCTCCCTCTTCTCTTTATTTATCAGCCTCTTCTCCCTCTTCTCTTTATTTATCATCCTCTTCTCCCTCTTCTCTTTATTTATCAGCCTCTTCTCCCTCTTCCCTTTATTTATCAGCCTCTTCTCTTTATTTATCAGCCTCTTCTCCCTCTTCTCTTTATTTATCAGCCTCTTCCCCCTCTTCTTCATTTATCAGCCTCTTCTCCCTCTTCTCTCTATTTATCAACCTTTTTCCCCTCTTTTCTCTATTTATCAGCCTCTTCTCTTTATTTATCAGCCTCTTCTCCCTCTTCCCTTTATTTATCAGCCTCTTCTTCTTCTTCTCTCTATTTATCAGTCTCTTCTCCCTCTTCTCTTCATTTATCATCCTCTTCTCTTTATTTATCAGCCTCTTCTTCTTCTTCAGCCTTTCTCACGCCCGATGCCCCAAAGCCTCTTTCCCCTCTTCCCTATATTTATCAGCCTCTTTTCCCTCTTCCCTTTATTTATCAGCCTCTTCTTCTTCTTCTTCTTCTTCAGCCTTTCTCACGCCCGCCGCCCCAAAGCCTCTTTCCCCTCTTCTCTCTATTTATCAGCCTCTTCTCCCTCTTCTCTTTATTTATCAGCCTCTTCTCCCTCTTCGCTTTATTTATCAGCCTCTTCTCTTCATTTATCAGTCTCTTCTCCCTCTTCTCTTTATTTATCAGCCTCTTCTCCCTCTTCTCTTTATTTATCATCCTCTTCTCCCTCTTCTCTCTATTTATCAGTCCCTTCTCCCTCTTCTCTTTATTTATCATCCTCTTTCCCCTCTTCTCTCTATTTATCAGCCTCTTCTCTTCATTTATCATCCTCTTCTCCCTCTTCTCCTTATTTATCATCCTCTTCTCCCTCTTCTCTATTTATCAGCCTCTTCTTCTTCTTCCTCTTCGTCGTCGTCCGTTCCCGCCATTTGATCTCTCTCTTTCCGGTTCGGGGATTCGGAGATCGGAGTTCGAAACTTGGCTCGAAACAATCGCCGTTAAAAAAACAAACAAACAAACAAAAAAAACTTCCTTTCCTCCGCCTTGTCAAATGCTTCGGATTCGACCCAATTAGTGCTGTCTCAATGCTATTCTTGGTGGTGGTGGTGGTGGTGGGGGGAGGGCAGTGCTATTCTTCGAGGGGGAGGGGGTCGGGGAAAGCAAGCTGTCTCAATGCTATTCTTGGTGGTGGTGGTGGGGGGAGTCGGGGGAAAGCTTATTCTTGGGGGGGGGGGGGGGCGAGGGCCGTCTAGTGCTGTCTAAATGCTATTCTTGGGGGTGTGGGAGGGAGGGCAGTGCTATTCTTGGGGGAGGGAGGGGGGAGGGTGCAATGGCTATTCTTGTGGGAGGGGGGCAAGCGAAGGTTGTCTAGTGCTGTCTCAGTGCTATTCTTGGTGTGTGGGGGGCAAGCTATTGGGGGGGGGTCAATGCTATTCTTGGGGGAGGGGGGGACGAGGGGCGTCTAGTGCTGTCTTAATGCTATTCTTTCGGCGAGGGTGGGGTGGGGTGGGGGGAGGGGAGGGGAAAGCAAATGAGGGTTGTTCAGTGCTGTCTTAATGCTATTTTTGGTTAGTGGGGGCAATGCTATTCTTGGGGAGCGAGCGAGGGCTGTCTAGTGCTGTCTTAATGCTATTCTTGGTGGTGGTGGTGGGGGGGGGGTCGGGAAATGCTTTCTTTGGGGGGGGAGGGGGGTCGAGCAAAGCTATTCTGGGGAGGGGCGAGGGTTATCTAGTGCTGTCTCAATGCTATTCTTGGTGGTGGTGGTGGGGGGGTCATGCTATTCTTGGGGGAGGGGGCGAGCAGCAAGCAAGGCCGTCTAGTGCTGTCTCAATGCTATTCTTGGTGGTGTTATGGTGGTGGGAAACGGGAAGGCTATCTAGTCTCAATGCTATTCTTGGGGGAGGAGGGGGGTGAGCGAGGGCTATCTAGTGCTGTCTTAATGCTATTCTTCAGCGAGGGTGTGTGTGTGAGTGGGGGGGGGGGGATGCTATTCTTTGGAAGGGGGTATTCGAGAAAGCTATTCTTGGGGGGGCGAGGGCTGTCTAGGT